>NC_063057.1:42493941-42793941 GCF_018812025.1 Megalobrama amblycephala | reverse complement strand
ATTTATGGCAGACTGGGAAGAATCAGCTTTGACCTCAGATATTAAAGATGAAAATAATAATAAAAATAATAATAAAAGCTAGCCATGTTAGATGTCATATTAGAAGGTAATTCAACTGTCTGTCAAAAAAAAAAAAAAAAAAAAAAAAAAAAAAAAAACTCACAAAAGGCATGGTTTATTATCCATATAAATATCTTGATCTGGGATTGTTGAAAACTCACCTGCTGTATCATCATCAGCTGTAGCACTGGCACTTGGGACAGGTGACGTTGGTTGTGTCCCACCTAAAAAAAATATACACAAATCCACTGTCTGCAGAGCTGTCCATCGAGTGGCCTTAGCCCTGTGTCGCCGAATTGACACATATGTGAAATTTCCTTCCAGAGACGAGGAAGATGTATTAGCGTAGATGTATTTCCAATTGGAAATCTGTTCTTCAAAGTCTAATTTAAACCTGGAAACAAACAAAAGATTCTGACAAATTTAAAAATAATTTTAAGAAAAATTGCTTCAGAAATAGTTCTGCACTAATTTGATGTTAATATTAAAAATATGTTTGCGTATTTATACATATGGGTATAAAGGGCACTTTATGACAAAAAGGTTGCAAAGCATGTCTCACATCTGATTTAGATTTGTGACTTGCAACCAATAAAACAACAAATTAATTTGGCCCTTCATGCTTGCCATCTTTTAGGGCATATTTTTAGGACTTAAGGTATCATTGGGCAACATAAAAGACAGGCAATTGCCTGCTGATCACTTACAAAGGGAAGAAGTCTAGTAGGGAGTTTGTTGGCCTTGTCACTGATTCAGATCTTGATGGGTTTGAAATGCAATTTCCAAGGAGAAATAATTAACTGGGCTTTGTCTATATTCTGCCTACAATGGAGGACAAGTTGTGGGTGGAGAAAGAACAAATTATCCAACTTCTCAATCCTTTTGTTGACAACAGAGGCCATTATAATTTTAAAGAGGCAGAATAAATTAATAAAAAAGATCCATGAAGAAGAATATTCATGAATTATAATATTAAAGAAAGAAAAGTGCTAAGCATTATCCAAAAAACAAAATCCCAAGTGTTAAACTAATACTGTTGTTTATGAGTCCATACTCAGAATGTAAAAAAGTAACACTGAAGCAGTGTTGAAGTTAATAAATCGAGTGATGATTGAGCATTAGTGATGAAAAGAAGAAGAGAGGAGCAGAAAAACAACTACAGCGCAACTGCTAATATTACAGCATGCTTACACACACCACTTTTCTTATGTATCTAAACAGAGAGAGGTGTGAAGGTGCACCAGGTTGATCATGCGGTTGGGGTCTGCAAGAGATTCATGAGTGCCTTCTCAAACTTGGAAAAGACAGCGTGAACTGGCCATCGCTAAGGCACAACTTGGCTTGCCTGGTCATAAACTCATTAACTGCTACAACAAGATGGGCCTCCAGGCAACAAATGATCGAAAGGGCCATAGAGCAGGAGAAAGCTCTTTTGTATGTTATTTTGGGCTGTGGGTCATCTTGAAGTTTATACATCCACTGGTTTTTCTTTTGAAGCTCTCAACATTTTATTTTTTAATTTGTCCAGTGACTGGGCAGGGAGATGTTTTATTTTTCCCTTTTATTTGTTGCCACTTAACCCTGGATGGACGTAATACCCAAGAACTCTGCCCATTTAGTAGAAACTCAAATAGAGCTGATCTTCCTCCATCTGAAATTGACTGTTTTCCACAGCCACTCCTCAATCATACCAAATCAAACACAATGCATTCCTGTTGTGGACATTCCTGGGTGCAGGTCCAACATCTAGTCTGGCTACGGATCAGATCAAGCTGAATTCTTTGGGATAAGGATGAGACAGACATACTAATATAAATGGAATTCATGGTGTAACAAGTACATTTGGGTATTATGCTAAGTGTTCCTTGTTCTGGCTGCCCTAATTAATGCTGCAGCCTAACAATCTGTAAGGGAAACAGGTCAATTTAGCTCAAATGGAATTATTAATTCATTTATAGGGAATTTTGAATGAATCACTACTTTTACGACCAAGCAAATGAACCGTCCAGCGATCATTTGAATGAACCATAACATCAATTCTGCAATGGATATGAATATGCAAACTATAGTGAAAACACTATTTTTATTAGCAAGGTAATTAAGATCAGCAGTTTAAGGCTATAATATATAATATAGTCTTGGTTCTAGTAAGCACTCTTGCTGCTGCATGTTAGAATAGCTGGAGTTTATTAAGCTTACAGGACTACCATTCAGTAATGCAATGGTCCTAATACTGAGCCTTGTGGTACTCCACAACAAACATGTAATCAGTATGAAACCGCTTAATTTATTCTACCAAAATGTCAACTATAAGACTTTTGTTCATCTTCGGAACACAAATTAAGATATTTTTAATAAAACCTGAGCAAATCTGATTTCTGTTCCTGCATTGACAGCTACGCAACTACCACTTTGATGCTTCAAAAAGTTCATAAAGAGATTGTAAAATTAATCCATATGAATTGAATGGTTTCGTCCAAATTTTCGGAAGAGACATGATCGCTTTATATGATGGCTTTTACTAATAAACATTCATCAACGCACAGAATTATGATAAATGGAAACTCATGCATACTTGCTAAAAGGGCAGGTACCAATGAGGTAAGTTCGCACCCATCAGTTTTGGGTGAGCTTGTTTATGTTCACTGATGTTTATATGTGAATAAAAGCCTAAATTTCATGTTCATCATATAAAGCGATCGATTTTTTTGTGAGTTTTGCGTGTGTAATTGCTTTGTTTATGTAAACCTCTTTACCGCACTGAGGAACACTGCAATTAATTTTCAGAATGAGTTTGCAAATGCAGTTTCAGATCTCTTTGATATGTGAAACTCTTTTCACATTGAAGACACGTGTAAGGCTTCTCTCCAGTATGAAGTCTCATGTGAATGTTAAGGCTTCCATTTTGAGTGAAACTCTTCCCACACTGTTTGCAGGTGAAAGGGCTCTCTCCAGTGTGAATTCTCATGTGGACTTGAAGGTTTCCTTTTCGATTGAAACTCTTTCCACACTGTTGGCAGGTGAAAGGGTTTTCTCCAGTGTGAATTATCATGTGGATTTTAAGGTTTCCAAGGTGATCGAAACTCTTTCCGCACTGAGAGCATATGTAAGGGTTTTCTCCAGTGTGAATTCTAATGTGGGCATTAAGAGTTTGTTTATGTGTGAAACTCTTTCCACACTGAGAGCATGCATAAGGCATCATTCCAGTGTGAATTATCATGTGGCTTTCAAGGCTTTCTTTTCGACTGAAACTTTTTCCACACTGTTTGCATGTGAACGGCTTTTCTCCAGTGTGAATTCTCATGTGGACTTTTAGGTTTTCTTTTCTGTTGAAACCCTTTCCACACTGTTGGCAGGTGAAAAAGCTCTCTCCGGTGTGAACTCTCATATGGACTTTAAGGTTTCCTTTTTGATGAAATCTCTTTCCACACTGTTTGCAGGCGAAATGCTTCTCTCCGGTGTGAATTCTCATGTGGACATTAAGACTTCCACGTTGAGTGAAACTCTTTCCACACTGTTGGCAGGTGAAATAACTTCCGGTTCCTGTCTTTTGAGCTCTTTTTCGTGCATTAGTCTTCTCAGTCTCTGAGCAACTAAAAGATTTTTTTCTAGTTATGAAATCATACTGATCTTTCTCCGTTTCATTCAGTTCTTGACTCTCCTCTTTCAGTGGCATCATGTCTGGTGTTAAAAGAGAGATATGCAAGTTAACACTCATACAAAATTCAACAATGGTGACAATCAACACAATATTCAGATCAACAGGGAAACCATCAGTTCACTATTGCCAGAACTTGATCAAATGTAATCAATTTATTTGTCCAATGACAAGCAAGTGCTTAAAAATTAAATCTTGTATCACCTGCACCACTCATAATGTGGTCTATATGTTAAAGTGTCCTTGTCAAAAGATATATAATAGAAAATCATAACGACAGTTAAAATTACGGCTTAAAGGTGCACTATGTAGTTTTTCCATCTGCTAGGGGGCGCCTATTCAAAACAAAGGCGTAGCTTGATGACGCCAAATTTGAGCGTGGAATCTGGGGACATGTGGTCTTCACATCACAGCCGGTGGAAAAGAATAGGGATAGGACTCGGGAAGAAATCATGTTCATGGATGTGATTATTAATGCAGAGCAGGACCGAGTGTTGTGGAGCTGAACGAGGAGCTGGAGCGATTGCGCAACACATGCCTCACGAGCAGCAGGACTTTTATTATGACACATTCGCCGGCGCCGCGTCCGCTTTTCCGGTCATGAGTATGAGGTAACGCAGCTCTGTTTATCATATTAGATACATTTGAGAGTGTTGAAAATGATGTTATAACGTTACTTTGTGCGTTCACTCAACGGCTGCTGTGAGACACTGTTACACACTGCAGTAAGATAGATCGATTTTAGAATATATTAAATATTGGATGGCTTGTGTTGATAAATGGCATGCAATTAATTTTAAAAAAGTACTGTATGATGGAGAAAATGCTGTGTTACTGTTACTAAAAATAAAGCTGCATCTGACTATGCTATGTTAGCTACTTGACAAAATAGTGTTTTTCTCTTAGATTTAAGCAATAAGACTAAACGTGTTGAGCTATATAACAATAATTAATTTACTGTCTATAAATATATCAAAACAGTTGTTCCCTTGTCTATTAAAACATGTAAATATTAAAGTGTCTTTGGCGTTTCCATGGTTTCTACAAAATAAAACCGGAAACCGAGGGTAACGCAGGTATGATGCAATTGACAGGCAACTCCTCACACGTCCCGGAGCCTTGGTTAAAATTGCAATTTTCTCATGATTTACAAATAGTTGCAAACATCTAGGGATGTTGTAAGTACTCAAGTGAACAAAATATATAACACTGGCCCAGTGGTTTTAGGATATTTTACTGCAACAATATTACATATTGACCTTTAATGAAAAAATCAGGATGTCAAGATATAACTTCGCTAGACATTTCAGTGAGCTGGGACATAACATTAAACAATTGGAATGTATAGGGATAGAAGTTTTAGGTTCAAGAGGTGGTGATATAAATAAAAAAATTATCGAAACGAGAAGCATTTTGGATCTTTAACTTGAAATCACTGGCTCCTAATGGTATGAATGAGGAATTCGATTTTTCTGTTTTTCTATAATGTGATGTAGAGAAAACTGCATTAAATGACTTTTTACAAATATCACAAAATAAATTGAATATACTAAGTGTGAAAACCAATGCTGATTAATGACGATGTATTTCTGATGACTTCAATCATTAAGTTTTTTCACTACTGTGTATTTACTGAATTGATGTGTAAGGTTTTTTTGGTCTAATTCACTAATTTATGATTTTTCTTGATTGTAGGATCTTCTGTTTTCTTGCTTGGTGTGGATTGTGCTTTGGACTTTGAACTTCATGAATATTATGTCTAGTGTTGTAATAAATTGTTAGTAGATGCATTCGTATTGTGTGAGGATAATTGATGTTTAACACAATCAAGTGATTAGTAACATTCTTCAATTTTAACCCTAAAAAGGGCAAGACCACAAAGAGACATCAGAAAATTAATTTATTGCTATTTATGATAAGTATGATACTCAACAAAAACACAAATATACATCAAATATATGCAATTCATTACAAATCAATGATAATTGAGAGATGGAAAATGTTCCCCAAAATTTGTCATATTTGACATTTACATTAACATGAAAAAATCTAAAAAGATTTTTTAATATTTAACCTAAAAAAATAATGTATGAATAATCAAAGTAAACCCAAGTTGCTTTAGTACAGTTTCTTAAAATCATTAAAGATGTCTTAGCAACTTTAAAAAAGTATGAACTATCAATCAGAGGACAGAAGGCATGAAGTAAATTGAGTAAAACAAATTTTTCAGCAAAGTTTAAGTCGTACTGATAATTTATAGGGCCTAGTAATTTGCATATTAAATATTATACAGCATTATACTGATTGTTCAAGAGAATTTTACAAGGAAAGTTTAGTTTAAGTTATGAGAGAATAAAATTTTTTAAAAGTTTTAAAAATCTGGCTATGATGTTGTAATGCACATTGTCAAACAAGCATTCTGTTTTCAATTCATTTATACCCCCATAGGTGCAACTTATCCTGGGAGACACAAACATTAACAGACAAATGATTAAAATGTAAAAATTAAATTCATAAAATTTCAATATAAACGTAATAAGATAACACTAAACAACAACTTTTTAAACATGCAAGTCCCCTCCAAATATTGCAAATATGTGAAATGTATCAACTTTTATCATAAGCGAAGTAGATTTCCCACTACAGGTGGTCATGTTGTTTTTAAATGCTGCCCATGAGCTAAACAAAAAAAATGTTTGAACAAAGTCACCAGATCTAAATATTCACAACAAACACCCTTTCAACATGAAACCAAGAAATAAGACCCAAACTTTCCCTGCTTCTCCCCACAGCCTCTCAAATGTTTGCATCCCCCAGGATACGTCGCCCCTTTTAGGGTTAATGAGATTGAATATTAATTAATTAAATCTCATTAACCCTTAGAGCATTCAACACACCAAGGAAGGCCTGTGAGCCAAAATGTCCATTTTATTCCCCTGTAAATAATGAGATAAAATATTAAATAAAGTGTCTAAAAGTTTCGATTAAAAAAAAGTGCAAATCACAGCTATATTCTTGATTTAATGCAGAGACATAAAAATAACTATGAATTCTTATGCCAGAGTTCAGACTACACAATATTTGTGTCTGTTACGATAGTCACCCTGTCAGATATGACACAATATACGAGATGAAACTATTGATTCTTAGTTTTGAAATCGGCCATCACTAAATAAGTCGTTATTTTGTTTTTTTTGGCGTACCAAAAATATTCTCGTCGCTTTATAATATTAATATTGAACCACTGTACTCACATGAACTGATTTAAATATGTTTTTAGTACCTTTATGGATCTTGAGAGAGGAAATGTCATTGCTCCCTATGAAGGCCTCACTGAGCCATCAGATTTCAACAAAAATATCTTAATTTATGTTCCAAAGATTAACGAAGGTCTTACGAATGTGAAACGGCATGAGGGTGAGTAATAAATGACAGAATTTTCATTTTTGGGTGAACTAACCCTTTAATGTGACACTCAAAATATTTATTTCTGTCGAGCTGGACATTTTAATAAGGATCAAATGACTGAGTTTAGCTTTGAGGATGAAACTGACCTGTTTGTTCTTCTTTCACTCTGAATGTTTCTTCAATCTTCATGTCTTCACTCTCCTCTTTAATGAACTCCATCTTTATAACAGTGTGTCATGTGGATCTCAGGAGTTTTTTTCTGTGTTTGGACCTATGGTTTGACAGTCTCTCATGTTTAAGGTGATAATAGTTAACAAAAATAAACAAATCCAAACTAATATCAGAGTTTTACTCAATTAGCTCTAGTTCAGTAGTTCAGTGAGAGTCAGTCAGATTGAGAGTTAATGGCCTTATTGATCTGATTAGTCAAAAACACTCAAAATCCAGCAGTTCAAATGAATAAAAGAACACAATTTGTATTGAAAATGTATTTTGGTATGATTTATACTGGTATCTAGTCTAATAGACTGCACTTTAATTAAACATTAGTAGTTTGTTTGCAAAGTTCTCATCAGATGTTTGTGTTTGTTCTTCTCGTTGCATTTACACTGTTTTGACCAGCATGTCTCCTCAGCGCGCGGTGATTCGAACGAATCGAATCACTGAATCGTTTTGCGAAGCATTTAGTTCAATTGACTCGGAGTTCAAAAAGCTCCGTTTCTCCGTCATTACTTGGCAGCGAGTGACTGAATTCATGTTTATGATAAACTGATTCACGATATCGCGAAGAAATGAGACGCTCCTTTTGTGTTACTCGCGCGTCAACACGTTTTACTCTTAAAAAGCAACACGCATGAATAAAGCATTACTATGTTATATTAAATAAATAATTAATTCTACATCGCTTGTAAAATACAAAATGGACTGAACGGTTTGTACGGATTTTAACACTTAAAACACAGACCTTTAGTCGAATCACAACAGGAGCGCGGCGCAGCCTTGTGACATCACATCGTCGGCCCAAAATAAAGGTCCCGTTCACATGCTGCTGTGTCAAGTACGTAAAAGTGTAAATACATAATAAACCAGATGTCAGAAGAATTCAGAGTTTGGTGAAATAATTAAAGGTTGTCCAATGATGTGCTCAAAAATATTTGGAACAACTAATAAAAGAGTGAGATTTTTGTCTGGATTTCAGATATTAGGGTCTTTCGCACCAAATATAGTTATGAACTCATGAACTAGCCACTAGGATAGTTCCCAGAGCACTAATTTCTCCCCTGGGCCATGTCCCTGGTTGCATTCGCTCCGGCAGTATAGGAACTTTGCATTTACAAACATTAACACATAAGCTTGAGCACTGTGTGAAGCTCTAGGGCAAGGAATATGTGGTCTATAATGTGCATGGCCTTGTTCACTTATTTGATGATGTGAAATGCCATGGTCCACTTGACAACATTTCTGGATTTCCATTTGAGAATTATTTAGGACAGTTAAAAAGATTGGTCAGATGAACATGTCATCCTGTTACACAGATCGTACGCAGGATATCTAAAATATCTAGAGGTTTTTCTAAGATTGACGTTTCCAAAAGTTATGTGTAAAAAGAGCATTGTGATGGTCCTGTTTTGTCGTTTGTTAAAGGAGCAGTGAGACAGTATAAAGAAATATCTCTCCCTGATTGTTGTATAAAGGTTTCAAAAGGAGGTAACTGTGTCAGAATCGGTAACAACATCAGGTCGGTACAGAACATCTATATTCAGAATAATGATGCACACATAATATGAGTTTGAGTCATCAATAGATTTTATGACTACCAAATTAAATCTTGTAGGCTTAGCGCTTTTCTCATATCAAATCTTTCTCAAGAATGTAATATAGTGAGCACAAATCCTACAGCAGTATTAATAAGAATAGCAAGATGATGGCCCGGTTTCACAGACAGGGCTTAGACTAAAACCAGGATTAGGCCTTAGTTCAATTAGGATATTTAAAGGTGCCCTAGAATTGAAAATTGAATTGACCTCGGCATAGTTGAATAACAAGAGTTCAGTACATGGAAATGACATACAGTGAGTCTCAAACACCATTGTTTCCTCCTCCTTATGTAAATCTCATTTGTTTAAAATACCTCCGAAGAACAGGCGAATCTCAACATAACACCGACTGTTACGCAACAGTCGGGATCATTAATATGTACGCCCCCAATATTTGCATATGCCAGCTCATGTTCAAGGCATTAGACAAGCCGGTATTAACGTCTGGATCTGTGCACAGCTGAATCAATAGACTTTATGCAGGTAAGCAAGCAAGGACAACAGTGAAAAATGGCAGATGGAGCAATAATAACTGACATGATCCATGATAACATGATATTTTTAGTGATATTTGTAAATTGTCTTTCTAAATGTTTCGTTAGCATGTTGCTTATGTACTGTTAAATGTGGTTAAAGTTACCATCATTTCTTACTGTATTCACAGAGACCAGAACCATGTTGTTATTTTCATTGTTAAACACTTGCAGTCTGTATAATTCATAAACACA
This sequence comes from Megalobrama amblycephala, assembly GCF_018812025.1. Lineage (NCBI taxonomy): Eukaryota > Metazoa > Chordata > Actinopteri > Cypriniformes > Xenocyprididae > Megalobrama > Megalobrama amblycephala. The sequence goes on along the minus strand of NC_063057.1, from coordinate 42,784,270 downwards.
TCTTCATTCTTTATAAATCTCTCCAACAGTGTGTAATGTTAGCTTTAGCCACGGAGCACTATCAAACTCATTCAGAATCAAATGTAAACATCCAAATAAATACTGTACTTAAATGATCTGATATACTGCACGATGAACACTTTGTAAAGATCCATTTTGAGGGTTATATTAGCTGTGTGAACTTTGTTTATGCAATGTATTATAGAGTCGCGAGCTCGGGGACGGGTAGCGCGAGCATTTATAGGGGACGCGCGCTGAATCGGCGCATTTCTAATTATGCCCCAAAATAGGCAGTTAAAACATTGAATAAAAAATCTATGGGGTATTTTGAGCTGAAACTTCAGAGACACATTCAGGGGACACCTTAGACTTATATTGCATCTTGTGAAAAAGGGTTCTAGGGCACCTTTAAGTAGCTTTTATAAACGTACCCTAAAGAAAAACATTACTGGTGTGTAATTCTGAAAGTAATCCCAATTATATTGTTTCTCTATATTGCTAAAGCTGTGGTGTGGTAAGTGGTGTAAAGACCATGAGGACTGGTCCCTTTATCTGTTCTCTCCTCAGAACAAGTAAATGTTTGCCATCTCTTAGCATCTGCTGACCAGAAAGTTTCACATTCACTTTTGTAACTGTTATGCTGTGTTCACACCAGACGCGACTTGCGCGAATAAATCGCGCTATTCGCGCGTAGTTGGACGCTTGAACATTTTGAGTTTACTCGCTTCATTCGCGCGTTAAAATCCCTTCACAACAGACGCGAATTCGCTTCATGAGAGGGGCTCTCCCGCTCCTTTATGTGTCCCAGACTCTCCCACTGCTTTCTGCACACTTCCTCTGAATAAACACAACTTGTCAGTGGGAAAATAATTGTAAATTACAGCGAATAAGATCAATTGGTCGTCTTTAGTTGGCTTGTAGTCTTAATATGTATATATATATATATATATATATATATATATATATATATATATATATATATATATATATATATATATAGCTCTAATTGAGTAAAGACCGTTTTTTACAACTTATCAGATTGTCCGACCTCCTCATTCACTTTCTTTCAAACACGATCCTTTTTATTTCTGTTTCTATAAATGTATAAAGATGTACAGCGACGATGATTTTGTCCTCCATTGTTGTTTCGAAATTCTGCCTCAGCTCGCTACGTCACGTCACTACTAGAGCAAGCTCCTGATTGGTTAACGCGGCGCGGAAATTCGCCAAAGTTCAGATTTTTCAACTTGCGCGAATCGCTCAATTCGCGCCGCGTCATTCGCGCCGCAGGATGTCAATTCGCGTCTTTGCATTGACTTAACATGTAAATCACTCGCGCTTACCGCTTCATTCGCGTCCGGTGTGAACGCACCATTATACAATTCTGTCCTAGGTTTCCGATGATGTATCAAAGGTTAATTTCTCACAAGATTTTTGATCATGTAGTCTTTTATATATATTCATTCCACAAAACAATTGCACAGATGTTATATGGCTTGTGTTAAAGGTGTTGGTGTTCCCTACCTTTTCAAGTTTGAGGAAAGAGGCACCAGTGACATTCACTGCAAGAAAAAGCTGGAGGATCTCTGTCAGGTCACATGATGCACTTTGGCCAGTTCTTCAGATTTGATTGCCTAAACAAGCAGCAATAATTAAAGTACATGCTTTCTTTTTCAAGTGTTACAAAAGTTACAAAAAGCATAATTCCCACTTCTATAGTCGAGATTACTAGTTATTATTATCTCATTAACTTCAACACTGCATCAGTTACTTTAAAACTGTGGATTATATAACCACAGATTAATTCAGATTAATTAATCACTGTTAATTTAACATTTGGTTTCTGCTGTATATATGTCATTTTTTTAATTTTTATTTTATGTTTACATTTTCAGAGGAAGCCAGAGGAGCTAGAAGCGCCACAATCTGTCAAGTTCCTTGTACATTTGAAGGACTCGGCTGTCTGCTCTGTGGGCCAGGATGTTGCAGTCCAGTCCCATATGTGTGACACGAGCAGCCTCTTGACGTTCTCTTTGAGCGCTCCTCTTCATGTCCTCAATGGTTTGTTGCTGCCAGAGGGGGACGAGAGTCGACACTTGATCAATGCCTTCTCTGTTGAACCTCTTCTTGGATGAATCCTCCAGAGAATGAGTGAATCCATAGTGTCCCATCACAGGATGATTCACTGTCTCGATGGACTCATCTCGTCTGAAGGGGGTGAACGATGACACCTGAAAGATTGTATATTATTAATTGTGTTTAGTGAGATGTGACTTTATCTCAGATACAATCAACTCTTTGTTTGTAAAGATGAAGGGTCCAAACAAATCAAACACAAAGATGGTGTTCCTGTATTTTATGTATTAGAAGAAATTTAACACATTTTGTAATCCAGTGACTGCTCATACCCTAGTATTGTGAGATGAGGAAGTCACCGGAGGAATCTGTGGGCCGCTCTGGTGTCCATGTCACGGTTGCTGATCCGCTGTCTCATTCTGTTGTCTTGTGTGCGTGTGGTTTGTCACGTAATCTGTTCGTGTGGGCGTCGCCGCTGATTGTTTGATCAGCGGCAGCTGTATCTCATCACCTCAGCCTACTTTATGCCCTGTCTTTCGTCTCTTGTTGTCAGATCGTTGTTTGGAGTCCCGCTTGTGTTTTCCCCTCGTGTTCCTCGTGAGTTTACCTGTGAGTGGAGTCTTCGTGTCTTCGTGTTCCTGTTTCCACGCACCCACGCTGGATTACACTCTCCCCGGACTTCCACTGATCTGCATCACCACGGACCTGTTTCACCACCTCATCTCACCTGCTTCACGGCCCATCGAAGTCCCTGTGATCACCCCTCTCCTGCTGCCAGCCCATTGTATCTTGTGTTAACTTTCTGGAGTGAAGCTCAATAAATGAGATTGTACTTGCATTTGCATCCGCCTTATTATTCCGTGACAGTCCATCACAGTACTGAGGCTTGATGAATGTTGACCCAAAGTCATGCCCATGTTTAAACTTCTTCCTGGATGGACCCTCAGAAGCAGAATCATCCACAGAGCATTCAGGTTTCTTCCTTACAGGACGTTTCTTGATTCTGTGCTCTTTTCCCTCCAGCAGTGCCTGACACTCAGTTACAGCAGAACGAAGAGAAAACTTCTGCTTCTCTGTCTTGAGGTCAGCTGCTTTCTGGTGTCCACCACTAGGGCTTCTGGGACGTTTCCTCTTGCATCTCGTCTCACTGTCCAGGTCCCGTGGTCTTACAGGGACACTCGGTCCAGGGGCGTTCGTCCCAAGCTTGAAGCAGTCTTGGGTGGCGGCTGAGAGCCTCTGGCGCAGTAAAGCTCTTTGAGAGTTCTCATACGACTCGACGTGAGACTCTGCTCTTGATAGAGCATCGTTCTTCACAGTGTTGAGAGCCATATTTTGAAACATCAGAGAGCCACTGAAAACAGCAGACACACTCAGGACTTTCTTCACAGCTCTGATTTATCCTGTACAGCAGTTGATCTCTGTGATGTCATAGAGCTGCTGCTGCTCAGTGTTTGATGGACAGACGACCTCAATGCAAGAAACAACTAATACACTAATGAACTCCTCAAACCATCAAAGAATCAGTGTGATGTTGTCAACAATAATGTAGGAACTAGGAAGTCTTATTCCTCGTCTGACAGCTTGTCTAATCTTACATTGATTCAGTGATATTGACACTGTGTATAAATACTGAATCATGTGAAGTCTGAAATAAAATCCCTCTTAAATAATTAACATTTTGCAGATTCTGCAAGGGCAAAAAGCACAACTGTATGTATTATATACACACACACAGTAGTCAACATTTGAAGTGGATCCAAACCTTTCATCAAGGTTGTCCTAAAACCTTCTTCTTAGGACAACTTTGATTAACTTTCTTGACCCACTTCAAATGTTGACTACTAATATATATATATATATATATATATATATATATATATATATATATATATATATATATATAACAATGTCCAATAACATAAAGTTCTCAAACAAACAGGTCAAAAGATCTGGGTAAAAGTCTCTCAAGGTAATCCAATGCATGCACAAAAGATCTACCTAAACAAAAGAACTTCAAGACTGAGCAAAAGGTCTTATATATACACCCACAAACACCGTAACAAGCCAGGCACAGGTGAACTCACTGGGCTGATAATGAACAGGAAATCAGGAGGAAGCTGTGGACAGTGTTGCCAATTTAGGGATTTTGTCACTAGATTTAGTGACTTCCCCACCTCTTTTGAGACTTATTTCAAAAGTTTAGGTCCAAATCTAGCAACCTCTTGGACAAACCTTATCTAGATTCTTATTTTGCCCACTGAACTCTATTCATATTTATCAATGAATCAATGAATTTGCCATCATGATGTCATCTAGTGACATTTAGTAGTGCTGGGTATAGACACAATTTTCACGATTTGATTTGATTTCTATTCACACGCTTGCGATTCGATTATGATTTGGATAAGAATAGATTCAATATCGATTATTTTGGATGTAGTATTTCAGTTACAGTACATGGCAAATTTTCTAGAGGAAAAAAATCTCTCAACTCATGCTGTAAACTATACATGTAAGTCAGTTGATACTACTATAATAATATTGAAGGTTAAATTAACTTAATTATATACAAACACTTAAATTACACTCAATGGTGTTTTTTTAATAATAAATAAAGTTTAGAATTATATAATCATATTTCTATTTAGTTTTTTTTTTTTATGTAAACATTTAAATTGCGGCTGTCATAACTGATTTATTGAAACATGCATTAGATATTGAAGAAAATTGTAATGAATATGTAACGGTGCATATTTATCAGAATGCTGCTCTCTAGAATCCCTGTATTAAATTAGTGACAAATGTGATTAGAAAAACATGTTAAAAAAGAGTGTTTGAGTTCATATTGGAGAGTCATTATTTTTATTGTCAGTTTTATTCCAATTTATAAATTTTCTGAAAATAGCTATATAATGTCTAAAAAGGATTTTCGAAGAATCAGTAGTAGATAAAAAGACGCAATTAAAATACAGTATAAATGTAAGGATAACTTCTTTAAATACCAAAAAAGGATTTCTAAAAATTTCCACATTTTTGTCACGGATGGCAAGGTATATTTTTTTTGTGTGAGTGATTCAAATCGATCACTAATGAATGAAAACAGACACAATTCACACACGCTGAACTCCACAGAAAGATCTGCAGCTTTCCTAAAATAAAAATCTAATTTTAATTGATCTTAATTATTTTACAGGACATCTGGAAGTATACAGACATGAAGAGGATGTGATTGGTGAAGGTGAGGAGAGAGAAATAAAACAAGTGCGAGACGAGGAAGATGAAGAAGAGCTTCATGTGATCCCATCATTTATTATTGGGGAGAGAATTGAACCGAATGAACTGAATTACTGCATTGTTCTCAATTTGCCTCATAGCACCATCCTTTGAACTTTTAAACAGGATGGTATTGACTTTGTCAATCTGTTGATAGAAGATTAATATTGGAAATCCAAAATGCCGCGTCCACACTCTCGCTGGTTGTCAGATGTTTTTATTGTTTTAAGTTAGAAAAGATAAGACTACCCATCAAGAAGTGTTCAAATAAGTTTTTGAAACTTTGGGGTCCTCTCTTTCAATATATTAAATAGAGTAATTTCTCTCCTAGTCCTAATTAGGACATATTTTCATTGTTTCATTTTAAATATCATAAACAGCTCAGTTAATCAATAACTTATAAGTTATTCTGATTGTGGTTTGGTCGGTTTTAAACTTCTATCTCTGCTGAAAAGTGCTCAAGTTTTGTGATCCTCCTCAAGTGCAAAAAATGCAATTTAACTGGAAGTTTTGCCAACATATCATCAACTGATATGTCTTCTATAAAGTCTTTGGTCAAAAGGCAGAGCCCATCTTCTATTTCTGACACTCAAATCACTTGAATTTCTTCCTTAGTGTGCTATTGTTCAACAACCGAGATTAAATGACAATAATAAATACAATTTAGAGTGAAAATCACATGTTCTAACAATATAGACCTTACACCAGATTTAAGAAGATATTAAAACATATTGAAAAAAAGTACACAAGTGTGCTGCGTATTAAATAACAGAGCAATCTCTGTTCCCTCTTCTGCTGGCAATTATATGATGTTCTGAATTTCAGTCTGGCATCCATTTGTTAATCTAATGCACACACTCTTCTTCTCTTAGCATGGTAGTAGCCCCTGCTGGTATAAACCAGACCTTTTTGTACCATCCTACTGTGTATCAATACAGTTTCTGGCACTGCTGAGAGAAACACATACATCTCCTCGTCTGTGCCACTTTCTATGTCTGTGGTTTCCTTTCATCTCTGACATTTCTGCACCCTAGGATACTTAGCATTCTCTGCAGAAGTTTAAAATTTGATTGAGTGTTTTGTTGCAAAGCATGCCATGGCTTTACGCAACAGAAACTTGCTAATGATCTGAACAGCAACACAGTTGGTTCCATGAACCAACTTCAACGGGCTCCCATTTGCACTTTCAAAAACAAAAGCAGTGTGTGCCCACAGTGGAGCCCAATTACATTGACTTAGCAAAGTGAGTGAGAAGACGTACATTGAAAGTCACGGCTCTCAGTTTTTGAAATTTTAAGAAAAATTCAAGAAGCATTTATGTTTACTTTGTCAGCTTCCTCATAGTGATAGACTCCTATAAGAGGAAAAAGACAGCTGAGACCAGTATACTGAGATGTTTCAAGTACCAAGAATCAAGCACGGTGAATAACAAGAAAGCAATGAAGCTCTCCATTCTGATGCTTTTCGATATCTAAACTCTGATCAATATTTACATTTTACAGGTCAACTAATCTAATTTCTATAATGTGCCGATTTATGTGTTTTAGGATGAGTTTCATAAATGGATTGGAAATCAGATCATATGCATACTCATTCTATGCATACGCATTCTCATGTGATCGGGTTGATTTTAAAGGGATAGTTCACCCAAAAATGAAAATTTGATGTTTATCTGCTTACCCCCAGCGCATCCAAGATGTAGGTGACTTTGTTTCTTCAGTAGAACACAAATGATGATTTTTAACTCCAAACGTTGCCGTCTGTCAGTCATATGATGCATGTCAATGGAAACTTCGTTTATAAGAGTCAAAAAAACATGCACAAACAAGCAAGTCACTACTAGGCATTCATCACTCGTTTCTTTACAGTTTAAATAATAAAGTAGATCGAAAGATAAAATGTCAGTCAAGGAAATAAGAGGTTATTTATAATAGAATAATGTTAGGACATTAAAATTTAAATTGCACACTTAAAATGGTAGGGAAACACACGTAGGGAAACGTGAACAATGTCATGTTGAAGAAACTATACCTCATGTGATTCTTGAATGTATTAAGTATGAACAAGAACAATATGATAGAAGAATTAAATGTTAAGGTTTTAACTAATTGATTATAAAATAATCAAGTGAAATTAATAGTAAAGCCTTTGATTTTATTAGGGAGACTAGGCTGATAAATAGAATATAAAGCTTGTCTGTTCCACACTCCGGACCAGAAGGTGGCGGTAATGCACCTATTACGCTGCTTACCAGCCGCCGTAGAAGAAGAACACGTCATCAGGCTCGGCTGAATAAAGGTTTGTATTTCTAAACATTTAAAGTGTTTAACTGGTTTACAAACCGTTCAGACAATGTTATAGTTTTTGGAAGCGTTGTAAAATTAATGGATTGTTAATCTGTGTACATTGTAATGCTATTTTTTGTGAGTAAAGCGCATCCACACAGAAGTAAAAGGCAAGATGCTCATATTTACTTGCTTAATAACTGACGTCCCTAATATGATATAATTTAATGTACATTAAATGTTCATAAGGGTTTTCGTTATGGAAGTTGCCTTTTCTGTCACAAACAGCTCGTGCACTTTGAAACACCAAAAAAGCTAAATAATGCTTTAATTCGCCATCATTGAGAAAAACGGAGAAAATCAACAAATACAAATTAAAAAGTGAAACACTTTCAGTCAGTCTATTTTCTATATTTTTATAGAAACAAAAAGATATAAGGTATAATCCAAAACAAACAAATACAAAGATAGTTACAAGATAATCCTTAATTAATGGATCCATTAAAAACAAAACATAACCAGCCAATGTTCAAAACTATCTCCTTACCTTAGCCTGATTCACAATAGTACAACTGTAATAATATTTTATAATAAAATTATACTGGTGGATTTCTGCAGATTTCAGCAGTTCGTCTTTGCGTCATTACGTCACATCAGTAAACAGAAAGGAAGGAGTCCCAGCTAGATTACGCATCCCAGGTGAAAAAAAATGTACACTTCCATAATGTACTTAAAATGCTCTATTTTCACGTAATAATTTTGTACTTAATATACTAAAAATTCTTTTTTAGTACTTAAGATAATCTTAAGAATATCTAAGTGAACTCAACTGTGAAATTTTGAGACACCATGAAATATGAACTAAAATATACTGTCCCTGTATTTAAAAATGTATAGTATACTTGAACCCATAGTGTACTACAAGTGATAACTAAGGTAGGACATCCTATCATTGCGTTCGGACAAAGGTTTTTGGTCCTAAGGGTTCAACAGAAGATTTATGTACATGTTTTAATATTAAGACCACTTTTATAACTGATTGCTATCAGGATGTGAAGAGTTTCAACCAGAAAAACAAAGTAAAAAAAAAAATGCTTACCCTTCTTTGTACTCTCATGCTGACTGACTCCCTTAGCAGTGCATTGAACTAGAGATTTAGTTTGGATTTATTTTTCTTTTTGTTCATAATTCTCATTTTAATTAGGACAGAGTGTCCGAACACACAGAAAAACTCCTGGTGAAGCAGCTGAGATCCATGTGACATACAAGATGGCGTTGATTAAACAGGAGAGTGAAGAAATGAAGATTGAAGAAGTATTCAGTTTGAAACAAGACGATACTGAGAAACAAATAGGTTGGTTTCATTCTCAAAGATGAACTCATTTAAAATGCAGGAATGATATATTTTTAGAAAATGTCCTATGAGTGTCCTACGAGTGTCCACAGAGGGCTGTGATGATAAAATGATTATTGATGCATCTTTTTTTCCTATACAGGATTTCTTTTTTTCCCCTGAATGACACTAGGTGAATCTTTAGGCACCTCACCATCCGATTCCATAACGATTCTTGATCTACTTTTTTTTCTTTCTTTTTTTTTGACAATTGATTAATCTGTCAGTTATTTTAGTATTTTAGTTTTTTTTTAGGAAATTCTATTAATTGGATGAAAAATCTTAAAATTATACATTAAAAATATATTTTAATTGAAAATTATTTTTCAATCCAATGTTTTAAATAATGTTATTCACATCCTGCCCAATGCTGCCCTCCAAACAATGTGTAATATAAAGCCTATGAAAATAATATAGCATGTAGGCTATGCTGTACATCACAAGCAAAAAAGGGCTAAAATATTATATTCCATACCTACAAACAATGATTGCCTTCTATTTTAAAGCAAAAATTAAAACGGCAAACAACAGCACAAAATGTTAACTTGTATGAGGTATGAAGGTCATTCACTCATCTGAACATAGTACTTGTATTACATTAATGGGCTATTTCAACAATACTGTTACTGTGCATATAAACATGATCACTTTTGTTATATGTATTTTTTAACCTACACTTAATTACTAACAAAAAAAAATATTTGAGCAAAATGTGTATTTTTCAGTTAGAATTATTACACTCCTATTCTACTGCGCTCCGTCTGTGCCGACCGGTGCTCGTTCACTGAAGTATGTGATGTTTAACAAGATGCTTGTTGTCAGAATATGGAAAATGGAAATACTTGCGGGACTTTCTAACATTTGCAGACTGGAGACGCATGATCGACAAACCCTTGATTTCAAACTATGCTGCGCTATATTCACAGGGTGGTCACAGGTCCATAAAGTTTTCTCAATAAAAGGCCTTAAGTATTAAAATGTCTTGCCCCCAGTTTCACAGACAAGGCTTAAACTAGTCCCAGACTAAAAGGCATGTTTGAGCAGTTTTAACTGAACGCAACTTGCACTCTCGTGGTAGTTGAAGCCGGTGCTTGGAAATGTCTATGAGGCAAACTGTGCCTTGTGTCAGAGATATGTCAAACTCTGTAGTGTACAATGGGCATTAAGGCGGTGGAATCACAAACACAGAGTGCAGGGCTCAACATTAAATCTTGTCAAGTGTATTTTTTAAGGGGCAAGTGAAAGAGAATTTTACTTGCCCAACCGGACAAATAGCCTGATTAAAACTTAGTAACAAAATAATCAGTGAGCACAAACTCACCAGATTACTGAGTGTCCTGTTGGTTACTTCATTTTAGCCATTAATTAATTTGAGAAAAATACTGTAAGACAAGGAGTCAAAAATTTGCCATTTAAACCATTGGCTTATTGGATATAGAATCTAAAGCAGTGGTTGGCAAGGTGGGGGTGCCAGCAATAATATCTGGCTAGCATCCGCAGTTTATATAAGAGCAACATAGTTTATTAAGAGCATGACTCATGACCCACATATGTGTTTTAGCAAGGCGGTCTGTGTTGCAAGTTGGTGAATGAAGATACTTGTCAAGTCACTACTCCACTTTATTTATTTATCCAGTGTAAAACCCGGACACTGCAACACAAATGTGGCACAATGTGATTTTCATCAATTAATTTAAATTATGCCTGACTATGTTCTGGCCCACCATCCAGTGGTGAGATTTTTTTTGGCCCGATGCCGAACTTAATTGCCGACCCCTGATCTAAATCGAGTTCCCAAACTTTTCAGTCCACGACCCCGAAAATAACTATGCCAGTGACTCATGACTCCCACTATCTTTGGAGGTGGTTAAAGTACACAAACATTGTGCGCAATGTTTCACACATAGGCCTACTTTGTTTGCAGTGCGCCAGTATTAACGGTAGAGCGTTCAAACTGCACATGGATGCTGTCCGTTCCAGGAGCGCTATGTCTGGAGCAGTGCAGCGATTACGCAAAGTCTATTTTTCTTGCGCTGCACAGCGCTGAATTAAAATGATTGCGCATTGTTCGCATTAAAATAAACATGTATCGACATGAAAAACTAGTAATTTCACCACAGATGCATATAATTTAAAGTCTCTATTACACAGTTAACACTTTTTTTTGCATTGGGTAAAGCAAGGAAAATGACACCTTAAGGCCGGAACACACCAAGCCGACATCGACGAACTAGTGGTGACGAAAGCAGACTGTGGGGTTGGTTCACGTCGGCAGCGCCTGTGTCCAGAGTTGCCCTGACACACCAAACCGACGCTCAACACACAACGGCCAAGTAGCACGTCATTCTGCGCCTGCGCAAGATGAAATGCCTTTCCGTACCAGCAGGTGGCTGTATCTGAACGGCCAATCCGAATGATCAGATGGCCCGACAGACCGACAAGCTCCGACACCGATTCAACAATTCGAATCGGCCGAAAAAAGCAGACGAGCACCAACTTCAGAAGACGGTGCGGAACACGCTGAGAAAACTTAGATGGCCGACAAATGAAAACTGCCCGACGGCCAACCGTTGGCTTGGTGTGTTCAGGCCTTTACCTGGCATTTAGGTGAACAAGAAGACAGCATAAAGATAGCATAAGATAACCCACTGTAAATGTTTCTCTTTGTGAGGTTTGTTTAGTGGTGGTTAAAATGCATGTTTATGCACATCTGTCAGCCTGCATGGAGAGCTTGTTGAGACTCCAGAGATACCAGCAGCCTGTTTGCTGCTCAACACTGGCTTTTTTTTATAACTTCCCTTTTAATACAATTAATTTTTTTGACAGGAACTTTCCTTAATATGCCTTCTCTGCTGTGCTCTTAATCACTCACAAATCTTATAATACAGGTCCTTCTCAAAAAATTAGCATATTGTGATAAAAGTTCGTTATTTTCCATAATGTAATGATAAAAATTAAACTTTCATATATTTTAGATTCATTGCACACCAACTGAAATATTTCAGGTCTTTTATTGTTTTAATACTGATGATTTTGGCATACAGCTCATGAAAACCCAAAAAAATCTCAAAAAATTAGCATATTTCATCTGACCAATAAAAGAAAAGTGTTTTTAATACAAAAAAAGTCAACCTTCAAATAATTATGTTCAGTTATGCACTCAATACTTGGTCGGAAATCCTTTTGCAGAAATGACTGCTTCAATGCGGCGTGGCATGGAGGCAATCAGCCTGTGGCACTGCTGAGGTGTTATGGAGGCCCAGGATGCTTCGATAGCGGCCTTAAGCTCATCCAGAGTGTTGGGCCTTGCATCTCTCAACTTTCTCTTCACAGTATCCCACAGATTCTCTATGGGGTTCAGGTCAGGAGAGTTGGCAGGCCAATTGAGCACAGTAATACCATGGTCAGTAAACCATTTACCAGTGGTTTTGGCACTGTGAGCAGGTGCCAGGTCGTGCTGAAAAACGAAATCTTCATCTCCATAAAGCTTTTCAGCAGATGGAAGCATGAAGTGCTCCAAAATCTCCTGATAGCTAGCTGCATTGACCCTGCCCTTGATAAAACACAGTGGACCAACACCAGCAGCTGACATGGCACCCCAGACCATCACTGACTGTGGGTACGTGACACTGGACTTCAGGCATTTTGGCATTTCCTTCTCCCCAGTCTTCCTCCAGACTCTGGCACCTTGATTTCTGAATGACATGCAAAACTGAGCAACAGTCCAGTGCTGCTTCTCTGTAGCCCAGGTCAGGCGCTTCTGCCGCTGTTTCTGGTTCAAAAGTGGCTTGACCTGGGGAATGCGGCACCTGTAGCCCATTTCCTGCACACGCCTGTGCACGGTGGCTCTGGATGTTTCTACTCCAGACTCAGTCCACTGCTTCCGCAGGTCCCCCAAGGTCTGGAATCGGTCCTTCTCCACAATCTTCCTCAGGGTCCGGTCACCTCTTCTCGTTGTGCAGCGTTTTTTGCCACACTTTTTCCTTCCCACAGACTTCCCACTGAGGTGCCTTGATACAGCACTCTGGGAACAGCCTATTCGTTCAGAAATTTCTTTCTGTGTCTTACCCTCTCGCTTGAGGGTGTCAATGATGGCCTTCTGGACAGCAGTCAGGTCGACAGTCTTACCCATGATTGCGGTTTTGAGTAATGAACCAGGCTGGGAGTTTTTAAAAGCCTCAGGAATCTTTTGCAGGTATTTAGAGTTAATTAGTTGATTCAGATGATTAGGTTAATAGCTCGTTTAGAGAACCTTTTCATGATATGCTAATTTTTTTAGATTTTGGGTTTTCATGAGCTGTATGCCAAAATCATCAGTATTAAAACAATAAAAGACCTGAAATATTTCAGTTGGTGTGCAATGAATCTAAAATATATGAAAGTTTAATTTTTATCATTACATTATGGAAAATAATGAACTTTTATCACAATATGCTAATTTTTTGAGAAGGACCTGTAATTTGATAATCTCCATTCAGTTTCAGACAATATTAGTTGTTTTCATGCCTTTTGCACAACATTGTACCATTTCATGCTTTTCATCTTCAGAAAGATCTTTCTTCCTCCCATATTGCATGAGAACTGTGACTTGCTTAATAATGTGGAAAAACCTCTAAGTAGTGTTTCTATCGACCTGGCAAATTATTTTGTCTGAGATTGATACCAGTTATCTAAAAAATAGATAAATAAACAAACATTTTCTTAGAAAAGCTAAAATCAGAAATCAGAATCAGAAGGAGCTTTATTGCCAGGTATGTTGTTTACACATACTAGGAATTTGTTTTAGTGACAGAAGCTCCACAGTGCAACAGAGTGACAGCGACAAGACAAGACACATAATAAAAAGAATAAATAATATACAAATTTACAAGATAGACGAAGTGCAAAAAAAGCAAAAAACAATATATAATATAGACAATTTGTATGTACATTTATATGTGCAAATTTGTAATATAAATAAGCGTTTTAAGTAAATAATGTGTAATAGTGTTGTGTGTTCTGTGTTAGTCAAGTGTTCATGAGATGGATTGCTTGAGGGAAGAAACTGTTCCTGTGTCTGGTCTTTCTGGTGCTCAGGGCTCTGTAGCATCGACCAGATGGCAACAGTTCAAAGAGGGAGTGTGCTGGATGTGAGGGGTCCAGAGTGATCTTATTTTCCCTTTTTCTCAATCTGGATGAGTACAGTTCTTGGAGAGTGGGGAGGGTTGTACCAATGATTCGCTCAGCAGACCGGACTACCCTCTGTAGTCTTTTGAGGTCAGATTTGGTAGCTGAGCTGAACCAAATGGTAATTGAAGTGCAGAGGATGGATTCAATGATGGCAGAGTAGAACTGTTTCAGCAGCTCCTGTGGTAGGTTGAACTTCCTCAGCTGGCGAAGGAAGTACAACCTCTGCTGGGCCTTTTTCACAATGGACTCAATGTGGTTGTCCCACTTAAGGTCCTGGGAGATGGTGGTGCCATGGAACCTGAATGACTCCACTGCTGCCACAGTGCTGTTCATGATGGTGAGTGGGGGGAGAGCAGGGGGATTTCTCCTGGAGTCCATGATCATCTCCACTGTCTTGAGCGTGTTGAGCTCCAGGTTGTTAAGACTGCACCAGACAGCCAGCTGTTCAACCTTCAGTCTGTAAGAAGACTCGTTATCATCTTGGATGTGTGGTGTGGTGTCATCCGCAAACTTCAGGAGCTTGACAGAGGGGTCTTTGGAGGTGCAGTCGTTGGTGTACAGGAAGAAGAGCAGTGGGGAGAGGACACAGCCCTGAGGGGCGCTGGTGCTGATGGTGAGGGTGCTGGATGAGAATTTTCCCAGCCTCACTAGCTGCTGCCTGTCTGTCAGGAAGCTGGTGATCCACTGACAGACAGAGGTGGGCACAGAGAGCTGAGTTAGTTTGGGCTGGAGGAGTGATGGGATGATGGTGTTAAAAGCAGAGCTGAAGTCCACAAACAGGATCCTCACATAAGTCCCTGGTCTGTCCAGATGCTGGAGAACATAATGCAGTCCCATATCGACTGCATCATCCACAGACCTGTTTGCTCGGTAAGCAAACTGCAGGGGGTCCAGTAAGGGTCCAGTGATGTCCTTCAGATAAGCCAGAACCAGTCTTTCAAATGACTTCATGGCCACAGATGTTAGAACCACAGGTCTGTAGTCATTTAGTCCAGTAATTTTAGGTTTCTTTGGGATGGGGATGATGGTGGAGCATTTGAAGCTGTAGGGGACTTCACACAGCTCCAGTGATCTGTTGAAGATCTGTGTGAAGATGGGGGCCAGCTGGTCAGTGCAGGTTTTCAGACAGGCTGGTGAAACGCTGTCTGGGCCTGGTGCCTTTCTTCTCTTGTTCTTTCTGAAGACCTGGCGCACATCATCTTCACTGAACTGAATTGCAGGTGTGGGGGAGAGGGGGGTTGTTGGAGGTGTGAATGGTGATTTTTCAAACCTGCAATAAAACTCATTCAGATCGTCTGCCAGTCGTTGATTCTCCACAGAGCTGGGGGATGGTGTCTTGTAGTTGGTGATAACTTTCAGACCTTTCCACACTGAAGCTGTGTCATTAGAAGAGAACTGATTCCGAAGTTTATCAGAATAATTCCTCTTTGCCACTCTGATCTCCTTTTCCAGTGTGTATTTGGCCTGTTTGTACAAGTCTCTGTCCTCTTTTCTGGAAGCATCTTTTTTGGCCTGACGGAGCCAAAGTTTTGCTGTGAACCAGGGTTTGTCATTGTTGTAAGTTAAATGAGTCTTTGTAGGAATGCACAGATCCTCACAGAAACTGATATATGAAGTTACAGTCTCTGTGAGCTCATCCAGATCAGTGGCAGCAGCTTCAAAAACACTCCAATCAGTCCGTTCGAAACAGGCTTGTAAAGCTCGCTCTGTTTCGGTGGTCCATCTCTTTACAGTCTTTGCTACAGGTTTAGCTGATTTCAGTTTCTGCCTGTAGGTCGGTATGAGATGAACTAGACAGTGATCAGAGAGCCCCAAAGCTGCCCGTGGGACAGAGTGATATGCATCCTTTATTGCTGTGTAACAATGGTCGAGTATATTACTGTCTCTGGTGGGACAGGTAACATGCTGTCTGTGTTTGGGCACTTCACGTGAGAGAATCGCTTTATTAAAGTCCCCGAGAATGATTAGAACAGAGTCCGGGTGTTGTTGCTCGCTCTCTGTGATCATATCAGCAAGTATCTGTAAAGCCGAGCTCACATGCACTTGCGGAGGAATGTAGACACTGACCAGAATGAACGAGCAAAACTCCCGCGGCGAATAGAACGGTTTGCAGTTAATGAAGAGTGTTTCAAGATCTGGACAGCATATCTTCTTTAACACCGTTACATCTGAACACCACCTTCTGTTGATGTAAAAGCATGTCCCGCCACCACGTGATTTCCCCGTTGATTCTGCGTCGCGATCTGATCTAAACAGCTGAAAGCCCGGCAGACTTAACACACTGTCCGGAATGGCGTCGTTTAGCCAGGTTTCCGTGAAGCACAGAGCAGCCGAGTTCGAGAAATCCTTATTTGTCCAGGAGAGCAGGAGTTCGTCTGTCTTGTTGGGCAGAGAGCAGAGATTCGCCAGATGGATGCTAGGCAGCGGCGTTCTTAATCCACGCTGTCTGAGCTTCACGAGGGCGCCAGCGTGCTTTCCCCGTCTGCGCGTCCTGAAGCATCTAAACAGTGCTGCTGCTCCGCCAACTACAACATTCAACAAAAATCTCATGGATCCTTTCATAATGTAGACAGTTTCATTGATTTATAATGGCATCGATCTTTACTTGCTTTCTATATGTATACTTTCTGATTGTTTAACTGTATGTCAAATGATCTGTGAATTAATAGAAAAGTTGCAGGGCTATTATTTTTATGTAAAGTGTTACTTTGTTCATAATTTAATTCCTTTTCAAATCAGTGACTTTTTACAGATAATATTTTTAGGGTGATATTACGTACTGTTTCTTTGTATTTATTTTGGATTTATTGTCAGAACTGAGCTCGCAGTTCACATAGGTTGGGTACTTTGTACTGTATGTGTGATGACCGTGTTTGTCCACATGTTTTTGGTTTTGATGCTTTTTTTTTGGTTAACTATTTTGATGTCTTTTGCTTTGTGCCATTAAACTGTTGTCAACTTGTCTTTTTTCACTTTAGACATGATGGCCCTGAAAGAGAAGGGTTAAGAGCTGAATGAAATGGAAGAGAAAGATCATGATGAAACACAGTCTACACAGATTGAAAAGACATCACGACAAAGAGCTAAAAAGACAGGAAATAAAAAGAAATTCACCTGTCAACAATGTGGAAAGAGTTTTGATCAGCGTGGAAACCTTAAAGTTCACATGAGACTTCACACTGGAGAGAAGCCTCACACCTGCAACCAATGTGGAAAGAGTTTCAATGAAAAAGGAAACCTTAAAAAGCACATGAGGATTCACACTGGAGAGAAGCCTTACACCTGTCAACTATGTGGAAAAAGTTTTGCTCAAAAAGGAAAAATTAAAATCCACATGAGAATTCACACTGGAGAGAGCTCTCTTACCTGCCAACTGTGTGGAAAGTATTTCAGTGAAAAGGAAAACCTTCGAACCCACATGAGAATTCACACAGACTCTCTCACCTGCAAACAGTGTGGAAAGATTTTCACTCAAACAGGAAACCTTAAAAACCACATGAGAATTCACAATGCACATAACTCTTTCACCTGTCAACAGTGTGGAAAGGGTTTCACTCAAAAAGCAAACCTAAAAGCCCACATGAGAATTCACACTGGAGAAAAGCCTTTCACCTGCCAACAGTGTGGAAAGAGTTTCAGTGAAAAGGGACATCTTAACAAGCACATGAGGATTCACAGTGGAGAGAAACCTTTTACTTGCAAACTCTGCGGGAAGTGCTTCTCACAGGAGCTTATCCTTAGGTATCACATGAACGCTCACACTGGAAAAAAGCCATTCGTATGTAGTCAATGTGGAAAGAGTTTCATACATAAAGTGGAGCTTGAGACCCACATGAGAGTTCACACTGGAGAGAAGCCGTTCAAATGTGATCAGTGTAAAAAAAGTTTCAGAGGTCAAATAAACCTTAATAGGCATGTGATGAGGATGCACACAAGAGAGAACTGTTTTCAATGTCGTCAGTGCGGAAAAAGAATCAGAGGCATTAATCGTTTCAATGATCATTTAAAAACTCACTCTGGAAAGAAGTCTTTCATGTGCCAACACTGTGGAAAGTATTTTATAAATGAAGGAAAGCTTAAAACTCACTTGAGATTTCGCAATGGAAAAAGGCCTTTGGGATGTGTTAAGCGTGAGAAAAGTTTCACACATAAGAGAGACATGAAACGACATTTGCGAATTCCCTCTGGAGAAAAAAATTTGAAGTGTGATCAGTGTAAGAAAAAATTTCCTTCACCATTACACTTAAAGATACACCTGAGAAGTCACAAAGATTTCAGGCCCTATTCATGTTCATCGTGTGGAAAGACTTTCAAATGGCTCTACAATTTAAAATGGCACCAGAAAATACGTATCTGTTTGAAATACCGGCTGCGTTCACGCCGCAGATGAATGTGGGCCAAATCGATTTTCTGCTCAATGTTTATTTGTTTATTTTTTGGGATGAGACTGTTCACATGACCTTTATATCCTCACTGGCCACTTTATTAAAGATCTCTGTGGTGAAAATCAAGTTTTTAATGTTGTTCATTTGTCTGTGTGGTGGTTTTAAGATGCAAACTTGACACTGACTTGAAGTAAAGCCAATAAAGTTCATGTTTTGTCCTTTGAAATATTTTAATACTATAAATGATAGCTAAAACAATATTGCTCTGAGCGTGTGACCATGATTCGTGTGCATATTCGCACGTCAAGTTCTGAGAGAGCTATTCGGTCCATTATAAATTCTGATTTTGGCCGCCTCTGGAATGGATCAAACCATAGATTTTAGCCTACCTGGTAACTTCAAGTAAATACGCTGGAAATCCGCGCTCATTCAAGGATATATTCAGAGATTTATGTCATGTACGGAGAAGGCACGGGCGCCTGCAGAATTTCATCCTGAATGTTTTGTTTTAAATCTGATCTCTAAAAAGCAATGGAATTGTCAAACATTTAATGCATGTTCACAGATGAAAACGGCTGCTTGTTCTCTCTATACTGTCTGTAATTCCAATTCCAATACGACTTGAGTAAAAGTCTTAAAGTATGTGATTTTAACAGTACTTAAGTATTTTACTCATGCTGAATGTAGGTTCAAAGATGCACTAGTCCTCGACACCTGAGAGACATGCCAGTGAAAATAAGAAACAATTGATTTGTAAGATTAAAAAAGTAATGTTTATTTTCTAAAAACAAAAGAAAACTGAACACCTCAATATTGCAATAAATCAAGGTTGTCACAACAACCTCTTAAACGTCTCAGTTAAGCTCAAGTGCACAAAAAAGCCATAAGTAAACCAATATTCTTCATAAAGATCTTGTCAATACAGCGGATAAATAAGTAAAATTAAATAGTCAAAGTGTACTTGCACTGGATATCCTGGTTTCGGTCTCATCACCGGCTGCAGTCATGACCTCATCTCCTAAATCAAACACCTGCGATTCAGCAACTACCTGCTAATGCACTCGCATTCATGTAAAGTAACTGTTGACAAGTGAGCGAGTGGAGGCAGGGCTGATTTGCATATTAATTGATCCGTGTATATTAAATGAGGCAAGGGTGTAGAGTTACACTCAAGCTATTTTAAGGCATGAAGAAATTTTTTTCACTTTAATTTTTTTTAAATGTCATTTTGGTGATTAAAGATTACAGATTAAAGAGTTTTAAGGGATAAAGTAATTGACTACAGGGGGACTTTAAATACACTTGTTACTGCTTGTTAATGCAAATATCTAATCATCCAATCACATGGCAGCAATTGAATGCATTTAGGCATGTAGACATGGTCAAGATGATCTGCTGAAGTTCAAACTGAGCATCAGAATGGGGAAGAAAGATGATTTTAGTGACTTTGAATGTGGAAAGGTTTTTGGTGGTCTGAGTATTTCAGAAACTGCTGATCTACTGGAATTTTCACGTACAACCATCTCTAGGATTTTCAGAGAATGCTCAGAAAAAGAAAATATCCAGTGAGTGACTGTTCTGTGGATGAAAAGGCCTTGTTGATGGCAGAGGAGAATGGCAAGACTGTCAAGTGAGGTTTTTGCAACTCCAAACACAAAACACTTCGAACCTTGAAACAGATGGGCAGCAGATCCAGAAGATCACACAAGAGTGCCACTCCTGACAGCTTAGAACAAGAAAGCAATTTGGATGGGTTCAATAACATTGGATGATTGGAATGCCTGGACTAATGAGTCTCGATTTCTGCTGTGACATTCACATGATTGGGTTATAATTTGGTGAAAACAACAATCAACAATCTTGCCTTGTATCAACGGTTCAGGCTTGTGGTGATGGTATGGGGGATAACTGCTTTGCACACTTTGGGGCACATGATACCAACTGAGCATTGTTAATTGCTACAGCCTACCTGAGTATTGTTGCTCACCATGTCCATCCCTTTATGACCACAGTGAATCCATCTTCTGATGACTACTTACAGCAGGATAACGCATTGTGTCACAAAGCTCAGGTCATCGCAAACTGTGTTCTTGAACATGAAAATTAGTTCACTGTACTCAAATGGCCTCCAGAGTCATCAGATCTCAATCCAATAGAGCAGCTGTGGAATGTGGTGGAATGGGAGATTCACATGATGGATGTGCAGCCAACAAACCTGCAACAGTTATATACTATAATGTCACTATGGAAATAAATTACCAGCACATTTTCAGCACATTTTGAAACTATGCCACAAAGAATTACGGCAGTTCTGAAGGCAAAGATCTGGTACTAGCAAGTTGTACCTAATAAAGTGGTAGCTGTATGTGACCCATATCAGATCATAATATGATCAGCTATAACACTCCACTCTTTTTGTCACATCTATCATGTAGTGAGTGCTTGCAGTAGACACCCTGTAATTACCCTTGTATAGAGGCATTGCTCCATTTCATATTTTGATTCTATCAATATATTAATTTAACTTCTGTTTTGAAACAAAATGCTGCCATGTAAATAAAGACAAACTGAATGGAAAAATGTGCATTGCACTGCATTATTTGATTCATCTTTAGTGAATGCATACACAGGTTTAAATGGGTAATTTAGTGTAAATTCAACCAGAGGCCCCCGGGTAAAAAAATATGTTGATGTTCATGTGGAAGAGCTAAATAATTGAAGAAAAAGATAAACTATGGATGAGTAATTATTGTTTAATTCACTGTTTTGTTGAGGGGGGAGGTTATGGATTTGTTTTATTTTTACACAGAGGCAGGTGAGTCTATTCATAAATTCACTATAATCTTATTGTAATTAAAAAATGGAGGGAAAAAGCACTTTCTGTGTTTTTTTCTCACAAAGTTGGTGTGCCTATAACTCAAGAAGTATTAGAAGTATCTCAATATCCTTTCAGATTCTGGTTCTTAATGAAGTTTCAGATATTGGTTTGGGAGGAGTCTAATCATTCAGTCATAGACAAGATGGCGTTCCCCTGTATGCGACACAGAATAGCTCTCCGAGTCAAGCTGTACCTAGTTTTTGTTAGCGTCGTTACTGTCCTTTAATGTATGGTATGTTAGAGCTCATGTTAAGTTTGATCAAGGGACTTTGTTACAAATAGGAGAACTGCAGTTCATCCGGTAAGTATTCACTCACTTTTTGTAATGTTATAGCCAAAATGGATCAAATTCATTATTTTCCTCAAAATTCTACAAACAATACCCCATAATGACATTGGGAAAGAAGTTTGTTTGAAATCTTTGCAAAATTTATTAGAAATAAAAAAAAACAAAAAATCACATGTACAGGTGTCATGATCACCTACTGGAGTGCCTTTGATTAGCCATCTGAGGCCACTCCACCCCAGGCTTTTGCCACTAACTCAGACTCCATTTCCCATAACCCACTTTCCGGACTCATTATCACTTCATTGCACCCAGCTGTCTTGAGTTATGTTATTAGTGTCTGTCTTTTTATACTGAGTTTGTTTCTGCCTTCGTTATTGAGGTTTAACTATTGTTACATCCATGTTTGAGCACTCTGAATTCTTGTTTCTCTGTTTGGTTTTTGTTTTCTTGTTTTGTGTGGACTGATTTATGGTTTTAACTCTTGCCTGGATGTCCTACGATTTTGGATTGCCCTTATTAAAGCTGCACTTGGATCTTACCTGCAAGTCTCAGAGCATTACGTGACATAAACCTCGATCAATTTAGATCCAGCAGTATGGGGATTCAGGTTGTTCCTCCGGCCACTCAGAAGGAGCGGATGGTTTGACTTTGGGCTTTGACAGCACTGCACCAACAGGGGACTTTTTGACTTTTTGGACTATGACATGGGGCTGGATTATAATGATGTTGCTCTTAAGGAGATCTTTAATAAATGCCTTGATGACCCTTTGCCTTAAGTGGGAGATGGATGGACTTCAGATCCTAAATTTTTGGAACTTTGTCAGATATCTCCACCATCAAAGCCATTGGGCAACACCTGGTCAACCAGAACCCTTCTGTAGAGACTTCCCTACTGTCCCTCCCTCATTGAGTCAAGGCCCTGGCTTTCTAAATCCCACTGGGAGGTGCAGGGTAAGGAGAAAGTAGAAACCCAATGAGTCCGCTACAGAACCGGCTCCAGCCTGTGAGTCCGCTCCAGAGCCTGCTCCAGCCCGTGAGTCCACTCCAGAGCCTGCTCCAGCCTGTGAGTCCACTCCAGAGCCTGCTCCAGCCCGTGAGTCTGCTCCAGAGCTTGCTCCAGCCCGTGAGTCTGCTCCAGAGCTCGCTCCAGTCCGTGAGTCCGCTCCAGAGCCCACAGCCGAAATGGCTGTCACGACTGAACCCTCTGAGACTGCAGTGCTGGCCATTATGGCCACAGCCATTTGGTGTGTGTAGGCTGTGTACACATCAGTTCCAGCCCATGACCCCACTACAGAGCCCACTCCAGTCCACAAGTTCATTCCAGAGTTTGTGTCTGTCCTTGAGCCCAGCCTTGAGACAGATTAACTTTCTGTCTGCCCTGTTATGACTGTCGAGGTCATTCCTGAACTGTCTGCCTGCCTCAAGACCAGAGAGGAGGTTCTTGATGGAGCCTTGGAGTACATTCCTGAGCCGCCTACCTATCCTGTTTTGGCCAACCTCTTTGTGCTCAATGTTTCAGTTTTGTCTGATCATCTGTGTTGGCCTGTAGATTCACCGGATCCACCGTGGAGGTCTACAGCTCCATCTGTACGGCTGTGGTGGTCGTCTGGTCCACCGTGGAGATCTTCAGGCCGTCTGTGCTGCTGTGGTGGTCGTCTGCACCACCGTGGGGACCTTCAGACCTGTCTGCTGCGCTGTGGTGGTCGTCTGTGCCACCGTGGAGGTCTTCAAGCCGGTCTGCAGTGCTGTGGTGGTCATCTGCGGGGATCTTCAAGCCCGTTGCTGCTTCTTTGGTGGCAGCTTTCCCCGCACTGGCCACATGACTGTTCTGTTCTGCCCTGGCCGTCTGGTAGGCCTTCACCTATAGTTCCCCTGCCCCTACATGGACCTGGCCCACCATGCCTGATCCTCCTCTGTTCCACCTCCCTCCTTTAAATTTTTGTTTTGGCCCTTGTGGAGCATTTGGAATCTGCTCCTTAAAGAAGGGGTAAAGTCATGAACACCTACTGGAGTGCCTTTGATTAGCCACCTGAGGCCACTCCACCCCAGACTTTTGCCACTATCTCAGACTCCATTTCCCATAACCCACTTTCCGTACTCATTATCTCTTCATTGCACCCAGCTGTCTTGAGTTATGTTATTAGTGTCTATTTATACTGAGTTTGTTTCTGCCTTTTGTTATCGAGGTTGGGGAATCTCCTTCGTAGGTATAAAATAAGAATGAATTATTGGGTTAATTTAAAAGGACATAAAGAGTCTCATCCAGTAAAGGGAGTGATTGAAGAATTCTGGGAGCATGGAAACAAAAACATTTGGATGGATTGCTAAAAGGGAAGCACAAGTTGTTTGTATTGCAGACTGATGTTAGCCCAACTGTGATATTATCCAGAATACCACCGTGGATTTTTACTTTACCTATAGTAGATTTTTAAATACAAATAAAAATGAAAGAGAATGAAAAATATTTA
Organism: Megalobrama amblycephala; assembly: GCF_018812025.1. NCBI lineage: Eukaryota > Metazoa > Chordata > Actinopteri > Cypriniformes > Xenocyprididae > Megalobrama > Megalobrama amblycephala. The sequence continues at coordinate 42,760,054 of NC_063057.1, read as the reverse complement.
TTTATTTAAGAAGAACGGGGGGAACAATGCATATTAATGAACATTAAGACAAATGTAAATATGCCAGATTATAGCTTTAGGCTAATTTCCATCTGCAGACCCCCAGGCAGGTAGATGTTACACATAAAAAGAAAGAAAAGAAAAAAAACAAAAAAAACCAAAAACAAAACAAACAAAGCTGTATACACAACACAATAAGACAACACAAACACACTAATACAACAGTCAATATTAAATTACAAAATAGAACAACGACAAGTTAATTAAAAGAAAAGAAAATAAATAAATAAATAATTTACAGGTCATCTGTATTGCACTGAGTCTAAGAGAGAAAGAAAAATAGTGATAAAATATGGATATTGCACAGGCCCGTCTTACCAACTTAACATATTAGAATGCAGTTCACATATGATCGCATGTTTGGGTCTCCCTCAACCACCGCTTCAATTGTGTTTTAAAAGTAATAAAAGTTGTACATTCCCTCACTGAAAGTGGGATTCTGTTCCAGAGCCTTGAGCCCTGAAATGACAGAACATTTTGAGAGAAGGATGTACGTCTATATGGGGGCTCACAATCACCTCTAGCTGTGGCTCGCGTTACTCGTAAACCAGGGCCACTAAGAGATTTCTGTTGGATAAACTCATTCAATGGGGGAGGAGCCAAATTGTGAATAACTTTAAAAATCAACGTTATTCACAATTTGGCTCTTCCCCCATTGAATGAAAGACAATTTGAATATACCTCTAAGAACATTATTGCACAGCAGTATTTGGATCAGATTTATTCATCATGGGTATATATACTGATGGTTCTAAAGACCCTATCTCTGGAAGAACAGCTGCTGCTGTATATATTCCAAAGTTTTAAACTACTATTAAGAAAAGAATAACTGATCATGCAGCCGTGTATGCAGCAGAATGATTTGCTCTGGTGGTTGCACTGCAGTGGGTAGAGGATGTAAAACCAAGTTTAGTAGTAATATGTTCTGACTCTAGGGGGGTTCACACCAGATGCGACAAATAAATTTCACTATTCATGCTTAGTTGGATGTTTGAACATTTTGAGTTTACTCGCTTCTTGAGAGGGGCTTCTGCCAGGCGTCTCCAGTCTCGTTTCTGCACACTTCCTCTGAATAAACACATCAACCTTGTCAGTGGGAAAGTAGTTGTAAAATACTGCGAACTCAATTTGAAAAACTCACTTTGCTGGCTTTAGCTAGCTTGTAGTCTCAATATGTGTATATTGAGCGGATTCGTAAACATCTCTGATTGGCCATTGTGTTGACGCACTCATCGGATATGCCTGTGATTGGCTACAATGATCAACGCGTGGGAGCATTTGAAAGCACACTGAAGTGTTTGAATTTAAAGCGTTTTGAAAGTGGGACCGCGAGCGATTGAAAGCAGGTGTCTAACAGTGGACCGATCTGCGATAGACGCCTGCTTTCAAGCGCTCCCGTGTGTATCTGTGTAAGCGCTTAGTGAAGAGATTAATTGATGACTATTTACAACGTTTTTACAGCGTTGATCATTGAAGCCTATCACAGACATATCCAATGAGCCGTGAAAACAACGGCCAATCAGAGATGTTTATGAATCCACTCAACAGCGCTCAAAGCATATTTTTTAAATTTCAGTACCGACTAGGTACCGAAGTCGGTACTTTTGACAACACTACAAAGATGTATCGTACAGCGATGATGATTTTGTCCTCCATTGTTGTTTTGGATTCCTGCCTGTGCTCGCTACATCGTAATCACGTCACTACTTGAGCAAGCTCCTGATTGTTTAACGTGGTGCGAATATTCACCAAAGTTCCGATTTTTCAACTTGCGTGATTCACGCGAATCATGCGTTATGCGCGTCAAATGCCTGAAACGTTCAATACATGCCACAGGATGTCTATTTGCATTATTTGCATCTTTGCATTGACTTAAAGGTGCCCTAGAATTAAAAATTGAATTTACCTCGGCATAGTTGAATAACAAGAGTTCAGTACATGGAAATGACATACAGTGAGTCTCAAACACCATTGTTTCCTCCTTCTTATATAAATCTCATTTGTTTAAAAGACCTCTGAAGAACAGGCGAATCTCAACATAAAACCGACTGTTACGTAACAGTCGGGGTCATTAATATGTACGCCCCTAATATTTGCATATGCCAGTCCATGTTCAAGCCAGTATTAACGTCTGGATCTGCACAGTTGAATCAACCGACTAGGTAAGCGAGCAAGGACAATAGCGAAAAATGGCAGATGGAGCAATAATAACTGACATGATCCATGATATCATCATATTTTTTAGTGATATTTGTAAATTGTCTTTCTAAATGTTTCGTTAGCATGTTGCTAATGTACTGTTAAATGTGGTTAAAGTTACCATCGTTTCTTATTGTATTCACGGAGACAAGACTGTCATTATTTTCATTTTTTAAACACTTGCAGTCTGTATAATTCATAAACACAACTTCATTATAAATCTTTCCAACAGTGTGTAATGTTAGCTTTAGCCACGGAGCACCATCAAACTCATTCAGAATCAAATGTAAACATCCAAATAAATACCATACTTACGCAATGAGACATGCTGCATGATGAACACTTTGTAAAGATCCATTTTGAGGGTTATATTAGCTGTGTGAACTTTGTTTATGCAGTCTATTAGAGTCGAGAGTTCGGGGGCGGGGAGTACGAGAATTTAAAGGGGCCACAGCCTGAATCAGTGCATATTTAATGATGCCCCAAAATAGGCAGTTAAAAAATGAATAAAAAAATCTATAGAGTATTTTCAGCTGAAACTTCACAGACACCTTCAGGGGACACCTTAGACTTATATTACATCTTTTGAAAACACGTTCTACGGCACCTTTAACATGTAAATCACTCGCGCTTAACGCTTCATTCGCATCTGGTGTGAACACACCATAACGCAGCAATATCAAGCCTTGCAAGTGGAGTAAAATCATCAAGGCAAGACATTACATATGAGATTCTTGCAAGTTTGTTAAGAATAAGTAAATTAAGCTAAATAACATTTTTGTGGATTAATGAAGCGATTGAAAAGCTAGCTACGCAGGCTCTTAAGCATACAGAAATAGATTAAGTAACTCTTATCAAAAATGAGTTTAATGGGAAAACTAAAGAATTAATAAATAATAAATGGCATGAAGTATAGAACTGTGATAGCAAGGGCAGATTCATATATAATATTCAGCAGCATATGGAAGAAATGAAATGGAAGAAGTGTTTTTAGGAATAGAAAAGAAGATACAATTTTATTTCACGCATCCGAATAGGGCATAATAGATTAAATTACTCTGTTAAATTTAGGAAAACCTGAAAAAGGTCAATGTATTTATTGTAAGCATGCAGAAACAATAGACCACGTTTTAATAAAATGAAAAAAAAGGAAAAGGTTAAAGCTTATTAATGAAGTTAAAAAAATGGGTGTTCACAAGCCTTTTGAAAAAACATGCAAAACAAGATAAAATTTATGGTGCTATTATAAAATATATTTAAGAAATAGGAATAGACAGTAGAATTTAGTTGTTGTTTTTTTGTTTGTTTGGGTTTTTTAGCTGTCTATTAGTGCTTCACACTACAGTCCAGTTGGTGGCGGTAAATGCACCAAAATTTGGTTTGCTATCCGCCATAAAAGATCATTAGAAGAAGAAGGCTGTGCTGCGGTGCTGCGTCTGTTGTGATTCGGCAGAAGAAAGGTTTGTGTTTCTAAGCATTTCAAAGTGTTTAAATTGTTTACTGACCGTTCAGACAATGTTATAGTTTTTGGAAGCGTTGTAAAATTAATGGATTGTTAATCTGTGTACATTGTAAGGCTGCATCTAACATTTATTAATGCTATTTTTTGTAAGTAAAGCGCATCCACACAAAAGTAAAAGGCAAGATGCTCATATTTACTTGCTTAATAACTGACGTCCCTAATGTGATATAATTTAATGTACATTAAATGTTCATAAGGGTTTTCGTTATGGAAGTTGCCTTTTCTGTCACAAACAGCTCGTGCACTTTGAAACACCAAAAAAGCTACAGAATTTTTTAATTCGCCATCATTAAGAAAAACGGGAGAAAATCAACAAATACAAGTTAAAAATTGAGACACTATGGAGGACCAAATTACTCAAAATGAAATAATTATATAAATCATGAATTCAATAAAACAACAATTAAATGTACCAGTTTATTCTGAAATAATTTTATAATTATTAAAATAATTTAATTAATAATTAATTAAATAAATCAATACATAAATGTATCTATTTATTTTGTAAAATTCCATGGAAACACAACATTTATTGTTTAATTTTTTTTTTTTTAAATCCTCTTTCACTATTATTGTTTAAATTATTTTTTCATAATTGAATGTGCTTTTTCAAAAAGCCGTTTTTCATAATTATATGCTGAATTTACAAATGTCGCCTATTTGACAAATTATGTATTTCAAAAGCACGATTTTCCCAAAGATTATTTTCATAATAATGAACATTATGGACATTTCACAAATGCTAATCAACAGGCAGTGGGCAGTGCTTGGCACTAATTGGCTAATCCTTTTGGATGAATTACTAAGGTCTGGCGTGGTGAACTGAACTTTTGAGATGCATCAGTGCTGTGCAGGCCGATCGGCGTATCTATCACTAATGCTGCTGTGGAGGGTCTATTCTTTCCAGTGTAATCACAAAACAAAATGCACACAAACGTGTCCCTGTTCTTGATATACAATCATTGCTGAACATTTGATTTTAATGAGGAGAAAAAAACTTCATGAGGGTGGAACATGGCATTCTGTGACAAATGTCACCAACCACACGAAGATCGATTTGTCGTGTCTGCCTGTCAGTTCTTCAACTTTAAACCAATTAGCGCCAAGCACCGCCCACTGCCTTTTGATTGGCATTTGTAAGTAGTCCTCTATTATTATGAAAAGAATCTTTCGGAAAATCAAACTTTGGAAATATATGATTTGTCAAATAGGTGTCATTCGTAATAAATGCAGCATATTATTATGAAAAACAGCTTTTTGAAAAAGCACATTTAATTATGAAAAAATATATATTTGAACACAACACTAGTGTGTGAAAGAGGATATTGTGAAATATATTAAACAAATGTGTTTTCATGGAATTTTTACAAAATAAATACATTTATTTATTGATTTATTTAATAATTGAATTAATAATTTAAATATTGTAATTATTTCACAATAAACTGTTAGATTAAATTGTTGTTTTATTGAATTCATGATTTATTTAATTATTTCATTTTGAGTAATTTGGTCCTCCATAAGACACTGGCAGTCAGTCTGTTTTCTATATTTTTATAGCAACAAAAAGATATAAGTAATATATATTCGAAAATGAACAAATACAAAGATATTACAAGATAATCTTTAAAGGATTAGTCCACTTTCGAATAAACTTTTCCTGATAAATTACTCACCCCCATGTCTTCCAAGATGTATTTCTTTCTTCAGTCGAAAAGAAATGAAGGTTTTTACAGTTTCAGTGCAGCTTCAAAGGGCTTTAAACGATACCAGGCGAGGAATAAGGGTCTTATCTAGCGAAACGATAGGTCATTTCCTAAAAAAAATGTAAATGTATATGCTTTATGTTCGCCGAGTATTTAAACCTAGTACTTTCACGCTGACTGACTCCCTTACCAGTGCACTGAACTAGGAGCTGTTTCCAGAGAAGGTTCCAAAGATTTAGTTGGGATTTTTCTTTTTGTTCATAATTCTCATTTTAAATAGGACAGAGTGTCCGAGCACACAGAAAAACTCCTGGTGAAGCAGCTGAGATCCATGTGACATACAAGATGGCGTTGATTAAAGAAGAGAGTGAAGAAATGAAGATTGAAGAAGTATTCAGTTTGAAACCAGACGATACTGAGAAACAAATAGGTTGGTTTTATTCTCAAAGATGAGTTCATTTAAAATACATGAATTATATATATATAAATTATTAATCTATTTAAAGCATTTTTTTTTTTTACATGTTGTGCATCACCTCTTGGTAGGGCTCTGACAGCGAGCATGACAACCATGCCAACGCGGTGGTGAAATTGCCACCAGCGGTAGTGTGACGTGTATAATGTATATATAAAATCTCAAAATCACGTTAACCAAAAATTTTCCGTCATTGAAGGAATTTTTTTTGGCAGTGATGGAAAAAATCTTGTACAGTAGTAAAGAGGAAAAGATTGTGTTCAAGATGAAAACTGAAAATTGACGGAGTCTTGAGCTTTCTTTTCATAATATAAATGAATGCATAGCCTATCCTGTAAGTTCATTAATAAAAATGGAAATGTGGATGAAATCAGAAGCTATTAACTTGACAAACTATACATCATTAAAAAGATCTAAGACTCAAGCTTCAATTTTTAATCTCTATTTTACTCTTAATATCGTATGATGTCCGTTATTTGTTAATATGCATCGGAAGTTATGAATATGAGAAACGGAGTTGTTACCTTTTCATTGAAATATGAGCGTCAGCCTCAGCCATTGAGAAAAAACTCCTGTGAGATCGTCATGAAAAAAACTCCACAAAATAACATCCCTCAGGGCTTTTAGCTTAAAAGCATGCACATTTGGAAAAATATTGATGGATTCTCGTACGTTTATGTCAATTTTCTATACAGAGGAGTAATATTTATTCAATTTTTACCCAAAACGCGCTGTTGTCATCAGTGTTGGGCACGTTACTTTAAAAAAGTAATTAGTTATAGTTACTAGTTACTTCTCACAAATAGTAACGGAGTTAGTAACTGAGTTACATCATTAGAAAAGTAACTAATTACCAGGGAAAGTAACTGTTGCGTGACTTAAAAAAATTAAAATGTCAAATAACTTGAATTCCCCCAATATTAAATATAAATCTAAGAATAAATTATTCTTGATCCGACTCGTGACTCGTGATCCGCTCTTGCTTATGAAATTTCTCTGTACTGTACAATACGTGTTGGTATAGCCATTAAAGAAAATGTAGTTTCATATTTATGTTTAAATAGCCCTATGTTATGTTTTAAATTAATTTACTTGATTATGAAAAGTGAACAGAATGAGTAAGATGCATCATAAGATGCGCAATATATCGGGAGGCATGGAGTATGTCAGACATGATTTTGACCACTTCATTAAGTTTTGTTTCGAAGAAAGCCTTTCTTTAAAGTGAATTTCATTTTGTAAAAATTGTATTTTAATTTTAATCAATGTTTCATCAACCAATTGCCTGGATTTAATAAATAAGAAGCAAATATAGCAGACAATATAATTATGGCAGGCGCAGGCGCGATCACTGGCGCGTGAACTGGAGCGCGACTTATAGGCTAAATGAACCGAAACTCAGCGGCTGCTTGCCTCACATACATGAGAAATATATCTATAGAAAGCTTGAAATATCTAAAAACGAAAAGAAATAGGCTACTCTGATTATGTAGCCTAATCCGAATGAAATGTACATTCTCTCTCTAGGCGCGTCCAGTATCCGGAGATGATGAGAGTCAGCAATGTCAACTTCATCTTCGCAGCCGACACTGATTCAGAAAACATTACTTTATTAATAAACAATTAAAATGTCTCCTTGCTGTTTTTGTTACATTCCTAATCATTAATTTTGCCAGTTCTTTGTGGCAAGCTTTATGCATGCGCTATAGCCTATATTACGATCATTATTATGGTTTATTCTGTCCAGTATTTAAAAAATGTAATTAATATAAATGCGATTAGTCAACTAATGGCTTAAATGAATTACGTTTCTGGGGGTGCTGACATATTGGAGTTGCTGTTTATCGGAGTTGATAGGACATTCGAACCAGAAAGACGCTTACATTTAACTAAAAGGTTTTTGTCTTTGTGCTCAACTAAAGTGAAACAATGAGCATATTTCCACTTTGAGAAACTCGTCTTGTTCTCGCCTTGACTCACTATGACTGCCGCACATACTTGAATAAACGGAAACACGCCCACAGTGCGTCTTCGTGTTTACAGTGGTTGGCATCCTCCAATCCTACAATACGTCACTGCTGTAAACAGGTTATGCTGTAGGCTACACACCTCAGCCAAACTTAATTAATTAAAAAAGTAACGCACAACGCACCATATGATAACGGTAACGGAGTTAATTTATTTAAAAAGTAATGCGTTACAGTATTAGTTACGTCAAATGTAACTGCGTTACAGTAACGCGTTACTGCCCAACACTGGTTGTCATCATATTAACGCTGTATACACTGACTACTGTGTTTTCAACTCATACCTGCAGCTGGAGGGTGCTCTGTACACACTAGTCCACAAATGCTTCAAGGAAGAAAAAAACATATCATGTGACCTCCCAGGAAATAACACAGAGATCGCTGAAAACATCAATAAATATGCAAATCGGCACTTTTGAAAGTAATAAATACACAATTGTGACGATATGTAGTTTATCTTTGTTCCTTACGCCATGTCTGGTATTAATAATAGATAGATTATATTAATAATGCAATGCTAATCGAGATAGCTTTTCTCATTGTGCAGAATAGCATACAATGATATATTTTCTGTCTGATTTGTTTTTTATCCGAAGCCACATCACATCAAAGAAGGTTATTTAAAACACTCAAAAACATGGTTTTAATCTTATAAATGTTTGTGTTTTGTTGGTGTGCTAAGCTAACATGCTAACAAGCCCAGAGATGCACCTGTTCAGAGCTAATGCAAATAAATCATTTTGAATTGTACAGCTCACTGATTTTTTTTTTTTTTTTTTTTTTTTTCTTTTTTTCAAGAAGAAGTTTGGTAAAAGAAATGAGGGATTAAATCTTGAATAGTAATTATAATAGGGACAAAAGAAAATAATAATTTGAGCCATAAGCAGGCCAGAGAGGTGTGAATGTATTCAGGGGAGACTGAAACTGAATGTTAGCACCACAAACACAATATAGACAATACACTTGAATAGATGACAATAAACATCAGTTAGCACTTTAGAGTCTCTTTAAAATAAAGTCTCATGAAATGGTCTTGAAAAACTTTTAATAAAACTCAGAATTTTAAACTCATCATCTTCAGATTTGAAATGTAACATGGTCAGACATGTGGCTTTAGCTGCAGTGCATTTCTAGATTGCTAAAAGGCCAACTTCACTTTTATTTCCATAAAGATATTTCATAAAAATAAATTAATAACTTTTCAAAATGTTGAAGCTATTTTTAACAATTTTCTTCATCATGACAATAATTAATTATGACTTTACAATAAACTGTAAAGTGTCTGCTTTCAAATGAGACCTTACTTATGCTTTTAGTGCAAAGGATTCATGAACTGTATCTGTTTTAGTTTGGGTATGTCATTTCTTGGGATTTTCCAAAAGCGGTGGTGCAGGTTAACAGGTTAAATGTCTTATCAGTAAAATATAAAAATTAAAATGACAGTTAATAATTTATTATGACGGATTTACAAATGCCGTATAAAAAAAACCCCATAAAATAAGTCTCAAAAGAAGCAACAGCGTGTTTGTATTCAGTGCAGAGAACAAAATCTGAATCAGAAAGAGCTTTATTGCCAGGTATGTTGTTTACACATACTAGGAATTTGTTTTAGTGACAGAAACTCCACAGTGCAACAGAGTGACAGCGACAAGACAAGACACATAATAAAAAGAATAAAATAATAATATACAAATTTACAAGATAGACAGTGCAAAAAAAGCAAAAGACAATATATATATTATAGACAATTGTATGTACAGTTATGTATGCAAATTGAGATATAAATAAGTGTTTAACTAAATAATGTGTAATAGTGTTGTGTGTTCCGTGTTTGTCAAGTGTTCATGAGATGGATTGCTTGAGGGAAGTAGTGTCGACCAGATGGCAACAGTTCAAAGAGGGAGTGTGCTGGATGTGAGGGGTCCAGAGTGATTTTCTTAGCCCTTTTTCCCCTTCTGGCTAAGTGCAGTTCTTGGAGAGTGGGGAGGTTTGTGCCAATGATTCGCTCAGCAGACCGGACTACCCTCTGTAGTCTTCTGAGGTCAGATTTGGTAGCTGAGTTGCTCCAGACGGTAATTGAAGTGCAAAAGATGGATTCGATGAGGGCAGAGTAGAACTGTTTCAGCAGCTCCTGTGGCAGGTTGAACTTCCTCAGCTGGCAAAGGAAGTACAACCTCTGCTGGGCCTTTTTCACAATGGACTCGATGTGGTTGTCCCACTTCAGCTCCTGGGAGATGGTGGTGCCCAGGAACCTGAATGACTCCACTGCTGCCACAGTGCTGTTCATGATGGTGAGTGGGGGGAGAGCAGGGGGGTTTCTCCTGAAGTCCACGGTCATCTCCACTGTCTTGAGCGTGTTGAGCTCCAGGTTGTTAAGACTGCACCAGACAGCCGGCTGTTCAACCTCCAGTCTGTAAGCAGACTTGTCACCGTCCCGGATGAGGCCGATCAGTGTGGTGTCATCCGCAAACTTCAGGAGCTTGACAGAGGGGTCTTTTGAGGTGCAGTCGTTGGTGTACAGGGAGAAGAGCAGTGGGGAGAGAACACAGCCCTGAGGGGCGCCGGTGCTGATGGTGAGGGTGCTGGATGAGAATTTTCCCCGCCTCACTAGCTGCTGCCTGTCTGTCAGGAAGCTGGTGATCCACTGACAGACAGAGGTGGGCACGGAGAGCTGAGTTAGTTTAGGCTGGAGGAGTGATGGGACGATGGTGTTAAAAGCAGAGCTGAAGTCCACAAACGGGATCCTCACATAAGTCCCTGGTCTGTCCAGATGCTGGAGAACATAATGCAGTCCCATATTGACTGCATCATCCACAGACCTGTTTGCTCGGTAAGCAAACTGCAGGGGGTCCAGTAAGGGTCCAGTGATGTCCTTCAGATAAGCCAAAACCAGTCTTTCAAATGACTTCATGGCCACAGACGTTAGAGCCACAGGTCTGTAGTCATTTAGTCCAGTAATTTTGGGTTTCTTTGGGACGGGGATGATGGTGGAGCGTTTGAAGCATGAGGGGACTTCGCACAGCTCCAGTGATCTATTGAAGATCTGTGTGAAGATGGGGGCCAGCTGGTCAGCGCAGGTTTTCAGACAGGCTGGTGAAACGCTGTCTGGGCCTGGTGCCTTTCTTCTCTTGTTCTTTCTGAAGACCTGGCGCACGTCATCTTCACTGAACTGAATTGCAGGTGTGGGGGAGAGGGGGGTTGATGGAGGTGTTAATGGTGTTTTTTCAAACCTGCAATAAAACTCATTCAGATCGTCTGCCAGTCGTTGATTCTCCACAGAGCTGGGGGATGGTGTCTTGTAGTTGGTGATAACTTTCAGACCTTTCCACACTGAAGTTGTGTCATTAGAAGAGAACTGATTCCGAAGTTTATCAGAATAATTCCCCTTTGCCACTCTGATCTCCTTCTCCAGTGTGTATTTGGCCTGTTTGTACAAGACTCTGTCCCCTTTTCTGCGAGCATCTTCTTTGGCCTGACGGAGCTGGCTGAGTTTTGCAGTGAACCAGGGTTTGTCATTGATGTAAGATAAATGAGTCTTTGTAGGAATGCACAGATATATGAAGTTACAGTCTCTGTGAGCTCGTCCAGATCGCTGGCAGCAGCTTCAAAAACACTCCAATCAGTCCGTTCGAAACAGGCTTGTAAAGCTCGCTCTGTTTCGGTGGTCCATCTCTTTACAGTCTTTGCTACAGGTTTAGCTGATTTCAGTTTCTGCCTGTAGGTTGGTATGAGATGAACTAAACAGTGATCAGAGAGCCCCAAAGCTGCCCATGGGACAGAGTGATATGCATCCTTTATTGCTGTGTAACAATGGTCGAGTATATTACTGTCTCTGGTGGGACAAGTAACATGCTGTCTGTATTTGGGCAGTTAACATGAGAGAATCGCTTTATTAAAGTCCCCGAGAATGATTAAAACAGAGTCCGGGTGTTGTTGCTCGCTCACCAGAATGAACGAGCAAAACTCCCGCGGTGAATAGAACGGTTTGCAGTTAGTGAAGAGTGTTTCAAGATCTGGACAGCACATCTTCTTTAACACCGTTACATCTGAACACCACCTTTCGTTGATGTAAAAGCACGTCCTGCTGCCGCGCGATTTCCCAGTTGATTCTGCGTCGCGATCTGATCTAAACAGCTGAAAGCCCGACAGACTTAACACGCTCGACAGACTTAACACGCTGTCTGGAATGGCATCGTTCAGCCAGGTTTCCGTGAAGCACAGAGCAGCCGAGTTAGAAAAATCCTTATTTGTCCGGGAGAGCAGAAGGAGTTCGTCCGTTTTGTTGGGCAGAGTGCGGAGATTCGCCAGATGGATGCTAGGCAGCGGCGTTCTTAATCCGCGCTGTCTGAGCTTCACGAGGGCGCCGACGCGCTTCCCCCGTCTGTGCGTCCTGAAGCGTCTAAACAGCGCTGCCGCTCCGCCGACTACAACATTCAACAAAACGTCTGAATAATCGAAATCCGGTAAAAGATATTGTGGTGTGTACTGCCGAATGTTCAGCGGTTCATCCCTGGTAAAACTGATGGTGTTTGAAAAACAGAAAACAGGAAAAACTAACAAAAACAGAACAAACACTGAAGAGCTAAGCACTGTGGCTGCCATGCGCGGCACCATCTTGATCTAGTTGTAGATCGCTGCGCATTTATTTGTGTATTAAAGGGAACCCCTGGTGTTAAGACTTTTATGGCTTAATATAACGTAAATGATGTCTCTTACTAAAATGTGTAGAAGAAAACCCATGAAAGATTTATATAATTTAAAAAAATCCATAACATATTTGGACAATGGGCGGTGCCATTTTGTTTGCATTCTATATCGATGACATCCCTTAGTAGTTCCCTTTTAATGGGAGCGAAATAAAACTCTCTTAATCAGAAGCTGTTGCTGTGTCGTCGGTCTCCCCTCATCCCCCTCCACTCCGCAGCTTAACCACACCAACTTCTGTAGTATTTTTCAAAATTATATTGAGAACTGACTGCTGCTGAAACAGGGGGTTTCAGGACCCTTTAACAAGATGCTTGTTGTCAGAATATGCAAAATGGAAATACTTGCGGGATTTTCTAACATTTGCAGACTGGAGACGCACAATTGACAAACTTATAACCCTTGTTTTTAAACTATTTTGCGCTATATTCACAGGGTGTCCACAAGTCCTTAACTCCCTGAGGTCTGAAAACGCGCCGGCACGTTTTGCAGGATTTTTTTCACATTGCAGCAAAACAGACTTAAAATACTCTGTCATTTCTTGTCATAGAGACATAAGTAATATATCAGTTGAAACTATAGAATGTCTTCTTTTATTTGTGTAACACAATGTTGTGCTTTTTGTAAAATAAAGAAAACTAACATGATGCGTGATCTCTCGTCTCCCTATGAACGAAGTCCAATCTGATAGTTCTCAGAAAATGAACTGTAACTTATGAATACTAATGATAAAAAAAATGACACTTATGTCTAAAGAATCGTTGAAATGTCAGGTTTTAAATCGTGCAAGTCAAATCGAAAAACAAACATTCTGTGTTTATGTAATCTGTATGAAAAGAGAGCCTGTGATTCAGCTCATTACCCGCTAATGCGGCCACGCCCACGGAGCCAGCGCTATTCAGACGCAAATTCAGAGGCAATACATGCATACATCGTCTCAATCGTGAATTTATTGACTTGAAAAGTGTTTATTTGGATGTTAAAGCCATGGTTAGCGATCTGTAGAAGACATGCCGTTAGTTCCTAGTTCCTTTTCTTCTTTATATGAATTTGTGGCCTAAAGGTGTACAGAGAGCGCCCTCCAGCTGCAAGTATGAATTAAAAACACCATTCCTGAAATGTCCTCTTCTTCTTTAGAATAATTTGTGGACTAAATGTGCACAGAGAGCCCCCTCTGGCTGCAAGTATGAATTGATCCATTCGTGTAAAACACAGTATCCAGCACTCATATTGATGACAATAAATATTACTTCTCAGTATAGAAAATTGACATAAATATATAAGAATCCATCAATATTTCTCCAAATATGCATGCTTTTAAGCTAAAAGCCTATATGAAATGCCATAGAGGTAACATAATTGTTCAGACACTTTGCATCACAGAAATACATTATATTTTAAAGAATATAATAGAATACCATTATTTTAAATTGTAATAATATTTCACAGTATTGCTGTTTATGATGAGCTGAGACATTATTACAGAGGGTTTTTTTCACAGCCTACCTGACTGAAAGGCCTCATTAATATGCAAGTCATTTCAGGTCATTATTATGTGATTCTTTTGTCTTCTCAGGTGTAAATGGCCCATTATTCATGATCATTCACGCCTCCATGCATACTGTGTTTCTTGACAAAAAGTGTCTTACAAAAACTAAATCAATATATTGTTTTATATGAAGGAGTAGGCAGCATAATTTTTACATAATTCTGAAGCAAAAACTCTACTCTACAACCTCCAATACCCACAAGTCTTGTGAACACAGATTTAATATACTTTTTTTGGCCTTATTTCAGTGACTTAAGTTTTTTGTTTTTTCAATAACCACGCATAAACATTATTCCTTCAAAAATACAAACATGTACATACATGTTCCTCACATATTATGGTAGCCTAGTTTGTGCTGAATACAGTGTAGTGACACTTTTGTCATTTATATGTTTATGAACAACTGAAAAAAGCACAAATGTCAGGGCATGCCAAAACTTCCCCAAGCCCCAAATCAGCCTCAGACTCCAGAGGTTCGAGATTAAATATTTTTGGTCACATTACCACTAAAATTTCTCCAGTCTGACAGACCCAGTGACTGTTCACAAGAAACTGACTGAGGTAAAAATGTTTTTTATTTGTAATATGATATAATAAAGTAACATAACAAGGGAGATATTTTACCACTGAATGATTTAGCATTTTGAACAAATTGGTTGTGTGAACGGGTCAATGACTTTTTCCAACATTTCTTAACATTATTTATTGCAGTTGTAATTTTGCAGTGTAAATTGTTTCATTTAATTGGTAACAGCCCTACAGTGAATATTAAATTCAATCAAATGTAAGAATTTGACATGAAAGATGACTCATACATTTAATAAGGTGGGGGAAAAAAGGTCTTTATAAAGGTAAAGAACGTCCTGGGGTAAATATAAAAAAATTACAGTGGTGCTATTTTGTTCAGGGTCCCCGCGGATCCTTAAAAAGTCTTAAATACAAATTTAGGTTTTTAAGGCCTAAAAAAGTCTTAAATTGTATGGAATGTCTTGAATTTTCGCAAGGGAGGTATTAAATTCCATATGGGACCGAGCGAGTGAAATGTCTCCGTCCGGTTTTGTGTATTTTTTTAGACGCAATTTTATAACTGACCAGCATACCAATGACTGACTGATCATTGGACAGAAGGTTTTTTTTTTCTCGCGGTAGTTATTGCGTTGCGTCATCAGAGAGAATTGAGGTAGCAGGTAGCCTTATTAGGTAAGCGCAAATGTAATGATTTATGGCTTGAGAAAGATGAATTCTCTTGGTGGTTAAGGCCGGTGCCAGTAAATGTCTACGAGGCAAACTGCGCCGTTTGTAGAAAATGTTTTAAACTGGGAACAATGGGCATTAAAGTGGTACGCACACGCCGAGCATCTGAATGCTTCTTTTGCAGTAATGCGACGGAATATATCAGTAATTCCGTTTTTTTGGGTCTAAACTCATGACGCATGTGAATCATGCAGATCAGTAAGATGTTTTATGTTTTATGAATGTTATGTTTTATGTTTTCTAATATGTCAACGACGGAATGGTCCAGTGCCGCGCGGCGCCATCTGCAGGACAAAGGTCAGCTAAGATGTAGGAATATCTGATCAGAGCTGTACACGGATACACATTTTTAAATAAATCTGCTGTGGCAGAGCTACTGCAAGTGATTTTCACGATGCTGGAAATCCATATATCCTTTGCTGAAACAAGCTCGTCATGGAGAGCGCGGCTCATGGTTGCTTAGTAACGGCAGACGCTACCGCAGCGCCCGAGCGCTTTGGAAAGGAGAAAGTGGCGCCGACGCGTTTTCCATGCGTTTTTAGACGTGACATATGACCGTTCCTTAAAGAGTTCAAATGGGTCAACGCGCCAAATGCGAGTAGAATCAGCGCTGAAACGTGTTACTCGTTTGGTAACGTTTTTTATGAATGGTGGTAAGAATTTAATATATAATTTGCAACGGCTGTGATGTAATTATGTAAATAATAGTCTGACGCGCTGCATGTTTGCTGTAACAGTGCTATGTTTTCATTTTCGATTTCGATTTGGGAATGCAATATTAGTCATTAGAATTGTTTATAATACTGTTGTTTACAAAGAAGTTTCAGTGTCACATGATTCTTCAGAAATGTTGATTTGCTGCTCAAGAAACATTCACTATTTATATTATCAGTGTTAAAATGCAGTTTTTGCTGCTTAATTTTTGTGGAAATCCAATTTAAACATTTGTGGTAGGATTTAAAAAAAAAAAAATTAATACTTTAATTCGTCATACTTTTAAGTGATAGAGTGAAGACATTAAAAATGTTACAGAATATTCCTATTTAATAAATAATATATTTGATACATGTAATATAATTTCAAATAAATGCTGTTCATTGAACTTTCTATTTTTCAAAGAAAACTAACAAATATCACCATTTCCACAAAAATATTAAGCAGCACAACTGTTTTCAATATTGATAATAATTAGAAATGTTTCTTGAGCATCAAATCAAATTGTAATGATTTCTGAAGGATCATGTGACACTGAAGACTGGAGTAATGATGCTGAAAATGAACACAGGAATAAATAACATTTTATACATTTTTTTTTTAATTTTTTTTTTTATATAAAATATAGAAAACTTTTTTTTATTTGTAAGAATATTTTACAATGTTGCTGTTTGTACTATATTTTTGATCAAATAAATGCAGCCCTGGTGAGCAGAAGGGACTTTCTGATTTTAAAATCTTTGATTTTAAAATCAATAATTGTTTCCAAACTTTTTGCAGGTACTTTAATAATAACAATTCTGTTAATGCATTTAATATATTATATTAATTATTATCATGATTATTAAATGCTGCTTTTTAATTTCACAGAACAATAATACTGTATGCATTATTACAATATATGACATATCTTTTAATGTGATAAATATATATTATTTTTAAAAAAAGGTGCCGGGGCATGGCTTGGGTGCAGGGTCAGACTTTCCTGCTTTTTTTTTTTTATCTCTAGCTGATCACATGCCTGATATATAGTGTGTGTGTGTGTGTGTGTGTGTTTCCATCGCAGGTTTCATGTAAGGTGGTATTAAAAAGGTCTTAAAAAGTCTTAAATTTAAATTGTTCATATCTGCAGATACCCTGTTGTTTTATTTTACTAGGACTGTCCTTGACTAAATTTTTCTAGTCTGCTAGTAGTTGTTCATTAAAATTAGTCGAATAATCATGCATTCATAATAATCAGCCATAAATCATAATGAGTCTTTGCATATATATATATAATTTGCACACATAAAGCTTACCACAACGTGTAAGTTATGATTATGTTAATGTTTATCTTTGTTTTCAGTTGCATTGTGAATTTACAGAAATAAAAGTAGAAGACCAAACCTCTTCTAGTTGATTTGTCACCTATTTGGGGGCAGCCCTAATTTTTACATTAAATACACATTAAATATTACATAAGTAATACAATTATTATACATTTCCATTTCATCTTAAATTTCATACAAGGTGGAGGTGGTATTACAAATGTCTTAAAAAGTCTTAAATTCAGTTAGTTTATATCTGTAGACACACCCTGTATTCAGTTACCCACTGTCATATTCATGTAATTTTCAATGTGTGTTGCATAAAATTTGTGTTACCATGTTGCTATTTGAAAAAAATATGATTTCCAGTGTGCACAAACTTGCCAGATTACTGAGTGTCCTGTTAGCCTTTTTTTTTTTTTTTTTTTAAACAATTTCTTAATTTGTGAAAAATACTGTAAGATTACGGAGTCAAGAATTTGCCATCTAAAGTAATTCTGTAACCATTGGCTTATTGGATGTAGAATCTAAAGGATAGAGATTTTACTGTATGGAAAATATACTAATCTATATAATATTATATTTACATGTTTTTGGAGCATTTAGACAAATCTGTTGAGCGTGTGAATGCTATTGTCAATCAGATGTTTAAGTTAATCCCCTCGTCACCGCTGAGATTGTTGAGCACGAGTTCTTCCCACCCATGGATCCTTTCATTATAATGTAGACAGCTTCATTGATTTATAATGGCATCAATCTTTACTTGCTTTCTGTATGTATGCTTTCTGATTGTTTGTCAAACTGTATGTCAAATAATCTGTAAATTTAGTCTTGGAGTGTAAATACAAAGTAATATCCCTGCAACTTTTTCTATGTAACGTGTTACTTTGTTCATTATTTTATTCCTTTTCAAATCAGTCACTCAGTGACTTTTTACAGGTAATATTTTTAAGGTAATATTACATACTGTTTCTTTGCATTTATTTTGGATTTATTGTCAGAACTGGGCTTGCAGTTCACATAGGTTGGGTACTTTGTACTGTATATGTTCCTGGATAAGATATAGCTAGGCTTGGGTATCGAGTATCGATTGGAACCGGGACTAGCTTTGCGATTTTCCCGGAATCGTTCAAAAGTTTAAATTTCGATTCCTAGTTTCGATTCCCAGTCCGCCGACTGGAAGAAACCGCTTAACACCAACGAAGAAGCGTCCACCGAAAGTGTTGGCATAACCGAGCGAGTCGAACATGGATAGCGTGCGTCGGCGGTCCAAAGTGTGGCTTCAATTTTCTAAATAGAACGAAATCTCGGCAAAATGCAACATTTGCGGCAAGATTGTTTCGTGCATAGGAGGGTGCACGACCAACATGATAAAGCACCTCCGAGTTCATGGAGTAGAAATAAATAAATCTCTTTGATGCGCTGCGCCGACCGTCCTCCGCTGCCTCTTCCTCTGGCTCCGACCCCCAGCCTGGCAATCCACACGAGATCCGTTTTTTTTCGTATCCGATCTGAGCCACTTCCAAATGTGGTTTTAAATCCGATACATATCCGATCTCTGAACATGCGACCTACGTCTAAACACGCATATCCGATTCCTATTGTAATTCCAAGCCATCAAACGGCAAGGGCGGCACGTTTGCTCACTAAACTATAGCTTCAATGTTGTATTATGAAGCAGACGTGCATGTATGCACTCGCACTAAAAATTCGCAGCTCAATATTAATGTGGGAACTTTGTCTAACATGAAAGAAATTGCGCACACACATATATTCAGCAGCTTCGCTCGCACGCGCGCGCTCTCTCCCTTGCTCGCTCGAATTCATTCAAAAAACGGAATTCTAAAACTAATAAATGTAGATAAAATATCAAACACAAATTACCTTTATTTTCCGGTCTATATCCGTTCAGTCAGAATTCGCGCTGCAATACACCCATGACAGCTGTTAACTTATCCATTCTGACAGGCTAATCATGGCCACTCCATGAATTATATAAATAATTTTAATAGCACGGCCATTCAAAACCCGAGGATCTACTATGTGCATTTAAAACTATCAGTGACGATCATTTTGGGGCAGGAAGTAGCCTAATGTAAACACAGATATCGATACCAGTCGCGTCTAAAGTGAGTGTAAACACACTGGCCAAAAAATCGGATATGGTCAAAAGATCGGATTTGTGCATTAAGGATTGCAGTGTAAATGCAGCCATACACTCATGTGTAAATTCATAATTTATAATATTTATATTCAAGTTCATAGATTTGATATTTATATTGTAGTTGAAAACAGCCCTGTGAGACATTCATAGTAAAGTTCATAAAAAGTAAAAAGTTCATAGAATTAAAATTGATGGACAAGGTCAGACTATTTCCTTCAGAAAGACCTCTTAAAAGAATCGGAATCGAGAATCATTAGGAACTGGAATCGAAACAAGGAATCGAAATCGGAATCGGAATCGTTCAAATTCAAACGATACCCAACCCTAGATATAGCATACATGTTTTTGGTTTTGATGCTTTTTTTGTTAAGTATTTTGATGTCTTTTGCTTTGTGCCATTAAACTGTTGTCAACTTGTCAAATTATCAAATGTCTTTTTCACCTTAGACCAGATGGCGCTGAAAGAGGAGGGTCAAGAGCTGAATGAAATGGAAGAGAAAGATCATGATGAAACACAGTCTACACAGATTGAAAAGACCTCACAACAAGGAGCTAAAAAGACAGGAAATAAAAGGAAATTTACCTGTCAACAATGTGGAAAGAGTTTTGATCAGCGTGGAAATCTTACAGTCCACATGAGACTTCACACTGGAGAGAAGCCTCATACCTGCAACCAGTGTGGAAAGAGTTTCAATGAAAAAGGAAACCTTAAAAAGCACATGAGGATTCACACTGGAGAGAAGCCTTACACCTGTCAACTATGTGGGAAAAGTTTTGCTCAAAATGGAAAAGTTAAAATCCACATGAGAATTCACACTGGAGAGAGCTCTCTTACCTGCCAACTGTGTGGAAAGTATTTCAGTGAAAAGGAAAACCTTCGAACCCACATGAGAATTCACGCAGACTCTCTCACCTGCAAACAGTGTGGAAAGACTTTCACTCAAACAGGAAACCTTAAAGTCCACATGAGAATTCACAATGCACATAACTCTTTCACCTGCCAACAGTGTGGAAAGGGTTTCACTCAAAAAGGAGGTCTTAAAACCCACATGAGAATTCACACTGGAGAAAAGCCTTTCACCTGCCAACACTGTGGAAAGAGTTTCGGTGAAAAGGGAAACCTTTCAAAGCACATGAGGATTCACACTGGAGAGAAACCTTTTACTTGCAAACTCTGCGGGAAGAGCTTCTCACAGGAGCTTATCCTTAGGTATCACATGAACGCTCACACTGGAAAAAAGCCATTCGTATGTAGTCAGTGTGGAAAGAGTTTCATACATAAAGTGGAGCTTGAGACCCACATGAGAGTTCACACTGGAGAGAAGCCGTTCAAATGTGATCAGTGTAAAAAAAGTTTCAGAGGTCAAATAAACCTTAATAGGCATGTGATGAGGATGCACACAAGAGAGAACTGTTTTAAATGTCGTCAGTGCGGAAAAAGAATCAGAGGCATTCATCGTTTTAATGATCATTTAAAAACTCACTCTGGAAAGAAGTCTTTCATGTGCCAACACTGTGGAAAGTATTTTATAAATGAAGGAAAGCTTAAAACTCACTTGAGATTTCGCAATGGAAAAAGGCCTTTGGGATGTGTTAAGCGTGAGAAAAGTTTCACACAAAAGAGAAACATGAAACGACATTTGCAAATTCACTCTGGAGGAAAAAAGTTGAAGTGTGATCAGTGTAAGAAAAAATTTCCTTCACCATTACACTTAAAGATACACCTGAGAAGTCACACAGATTTTAAACCCTATTCGTGTTCATCATGTGGAAAATGTTTCAAATGGCTCTATAGTTTAAAATGGCACAAGAAAATACGTATTTGTGTGAAATACCATCTGCGTTCACGCCGCAGATGAATGTGGGCCAAATTGGATTTTCTGCTCAATGTTTATTTGTGTATTTTTTTGGGATGAGACTGTTCATATGTTCACCTTTATATACTCACTGGCCACTTTATTAAGTACACTTGTTACTACTTGTTAAGACAAATATCTAATAATCCAATCACATGGCAGCAATGCAATGCATTTAGGCATGTAGACATGGTCAAGACGATCTGCTGAAGTTCAAACTGAGCATCAGAATGGGGAAGAAAGATGATATTAATGACTTCGAACGTGGAATTGTTTTTGGTGCTAGACGGGCTGGTCTGAGTATTTCAGAAACTGCTGATCTACTGGAATTTCTAGGCTGTATCTCTGGATATTTTCTTTTTCTGAGTATTCTCTGAAAATCCTAGTGAATGACAGTTCTGTGGGTGAGAAGGCCTTGTTGATGGCAGAGGAGGATGGCAGCAGCTCCAGAAGATCACAGAGTGCCACTCCTGACAGCTTAGAACAAGAAAACGAGGCTACAGGGTTCAACAACATTGGATGATTGGAAAAACGTTGCCTGGTCTAATGAGTCTCGATTTCTGCTGTGATGTTCACATGATTAGGCCATAATTTGGTGAAAACAACATGAAAGCATGGATCCATCTTTCCTTGTATCAACGGTTCAGGCTTGTGGTGGTGGTATGATGGTATGGGGGATAATTGCTTTGCACACTTTGGGGCATTTGGTACCAATTGAGCATTGTTTAACTGCCTCAGCCTACCTGAGTATTGTTGCTCACCATGTCCATCCCTTTATGACCACAGTGAATCCATCTTCTAATGACTACTTCTAGCAGGGTAATGCATCATGTCACAAAGCTCAGATCATCTAAAACTGGTTTCTTGAACATGAAAATGAGTTCACTGTACTCAAATGGCCTCCACACTCACCAGATCTCAATCCAATAGAGCAGCTTTGGAATGTGGTGGAATGGGAGATTCACATGATGGATGTGCAGCCAACAAACCTGCAACAGCTGCATTCACTATAATGTCACTATGGACCAAAATTTCCAACACATTTTCAGCACATTGTTGAATCTATGCCACAAAGAATTACGGCAGTTCTGAAGGTAAAGAACTGGTACTAGCAAGTTGCACCTAATAAAGTGGTAGTTGAATGTATGTGACCCAGATCAGATCATAATATGATCAGCTACAACACTCCACTCTGTTTGTCACATCTATCTTTTAGTGGGTGCTTGCAGTAGACACCTTCTAATTACCCTTGTATAGATGCATTGCTCCATTTCATAAATTAATATTTTGATTCTAAAAGTATCAATATAACTTCTGTTTTGGTGTGAAATGCTGCCATGTAAATAAAGACAAACTGAATGGAAAAATGTGCATTGCACTGCATTAATTGATTCATCTTTAGATAATGCATACACAGGTTTAAATGGGTCTCCAAGCCCACAGCTCTACAAATATCTGTCAGTGAGACTCCCAGGAGAATGCAACACCTCTCGTAGTTTGAGCATGCAACCTGAGTGGGCAAGGCACACCTTGTGCTTGGTAAGTCAAAGGCAATGGCGTCCACTATCCAGTGGGCCATCCTCCGTAACAGACAAAGAGCTGGTCTGAGGTCTTGAGACTTTGAGTTCTGTTTATGTACAGTGAACTGGACAGAGCAAAGCCTGGCTGGGTCTGCCTCCTCTGGGGGTAGCACTTGCAGGCCCACTACCTTGTCCCTGAAGGGAGTGATAGGAACCTTGGGCACATAGCTAGGCCAGGGTCTCAGTACCACCCGTTGCCCGACCTGAACTCTAGGCATGAAAATGCCCGCAGGTCCACTACTACACCAATGCAACCAGAAGCAAAGTCTTCATGGACAGAATCTTTAAGTCTGCTAGGGCTCAGAGGGAGCATTCTGGAGTGCTCGAAGCACGAGAGCAATGTCCCTAGAGGGTATGGAGGGGGGTCAAGGAGGATTTAACCATCTCGCCCCCCCTAAGGAACCTGATGACCAGGTCATGCTTGCCAATAGCATTGTCATCGATGTGGTCATGGTATGCAGATATTGTGGCAGCATGAACTTTGATGGCAGCTCCAACCCTTGCTGCAAGAAGGAAAGCATGCCTCTGATCGAACATCTTTGGGTGACTTCTCTGCGAGAAGAACACCACTCGATGAACAGGTTCCACTTCAAGGCGTAAGCACGCCTCGTAGGCAACGGTCGCAGTGTTGTCCGTACAGACCAGCACATGCTTGCCCTGTAACAGCCCTTTTAGGCAGCTCAGGGCAAGACGTACTGCCAGCAATTCTAGGCATTTGAAGTGTCCACACCCCTGACAATGCATACCTGTTGTAGGTGGCACCCCAGCCTGTGGCAGAGGCATCTGTGAACACCACAGCATGCCGGGACACCTGCTCTAGGGGCACTCCTGCCTGAAGAAACAAGTGGTCCAACCACGGGCTGAAGGCTTGACGGCATTCCAGAGTGAAGCGGTCTCATATGAAGCAAACCGAGTGTGGTTACTGCCGCTGCAGCTGCCGTATACCCCAGGAGCCTCTGAAAGAATTTCCCTGGGCCTGCCTTTGAATGTTTTCAAGCAGTTCAACACCAACTGAGCACATTCCTCTGTGAGGTGTGCTGTCTGTTTTCAACCAAATCCAACTCTATACCGAAAAAAAAGAGAAGTGATGTGTCGCTCAAGATGGCACTGACAGAAATTTGTGAAGGAATGGGTGAAAAAGCTTAGTGAGTCATCAGGAGTGAGTTGGAGATTGGCAGTGACAAAACCAAGTAAGGGACAATGTGTGCTTTATAAGGTAATGTCAAATCAGTTCATTCATCTTTACACTAAATTAGTGTAGGAAAATTTGTTTAAAATGTCTTAACAGTAGTCTACAGTACAGTAGTCTGTGTAAAAGGCACATTAGATTCTTGATTTCATTTGCAGACTGCATCAGATGGTAAATAAGCAGGAGTTTGTAGAGCAGAGTGGGGAGGGAATGCTAGCAGCTTTGGAAAGGCAGGTAGAATCCCACAATGCAGCATGTGATGACAGCTGTGCAAAGCTTGGAATATTTTCAGCAGGAACACCACTTGTGGCCATTTGTTCTCCGTTGATGAAACAAACACACAGTCTTTCCAATAGTGGAGAAATGTGTTTTATGGATTCTTCTGGTAACATGGACCGGGAGAACTGCGGGATGTTTCTCCTTCTTACACACACATGTGCAGGTGGTCTTCATCATGGGATAGTAATAACCCAGTCAGAAGATGAGAGGACAATTAGTGAGGGATTGGAGCTGTTTAAGTTCTTATTGAAAAAAGATGCTTTTGGAGGGTGAGGTGAGGCAGGCCCGTATGTGTTTCTTACAGATGACTGAAAAGGGAGCTATAGCCCAGGTCTTTCCTGAAGCCACACAGCTGCTCTGCACATTTCATCTTCTGCAAGCTGTGTGGAGGTGGTTGTGGAACAAAGAACACAAATTTGAGATGAAGGACAGACAGACACTGTTCAGCATAGTAAAAGACATGCTTTATGCCAGGGAGATGAGTACAGTTGAATTACTCTACCAGCAAGCCCTGGACAACCCTTTGACCACCAGGTAGAGAAAACAGTAGATAGGTAGAAAGTAGGTAGAAGTTCCTGACCTACCTACAGAGTCTTTACAGTTGATGTGAGAGTTGGGCTCTCAGCTATAGGAGGGACTTACCAACATGTGGCAACCAAACAAATAACTATGTTGAAGCTGCAATGCGTGTCTTGAAAGACATCAAAGGACAAAAGCATTCAACCTCCCTCAACTATTCAACCTTTTTGTCACCTGACTTGAGATGCACTATGAAGCAGGTGTGACAGACGTTGCACTTGGCCATTGGGAGGCATTCCACCGATCAAGATTCCTTGCTACAGAAGGTAATATTAAAGCATTAGATATTTATCAGGTAAATTATGATTTTTAAA
The DNA here is from genome assembly GCF_018812025.1 of Megalobrama amblycephala. Lineage (NCBI taxonomy): Eukaryota > Metazoa > Chordata > Actinopteri > Cypriniformes > Xenocyprididae > Megalobrama > Megalobrama amblycephala. The sequence continues at coordinate 42,734,576 of NC_063057.1, read as the reverse complement.
TATAAGTCGTTATAAAATTGAATATTCTTTTCTCATTATGTGTTTTTAAGTCATCTTGCAGCCTTGTGTTTTCATCCTGTCATCATCAACCATCAAAAGTTGAATTCCAATAAGATAACAAGTACAAAGGAAAGTACCCCTATGTAAAAAGTAAACATTTGCCGTTTTGATTTACAGAAATAAAGTGATAGAGACTTGGAGAAAGCCTGCAGTATGTTTTACTGGCATATTAAAAAGAATCTTAACATTGACAAAGCACTAGTAACATTAAATATGCATGTTCATTTTCGTGAATACATGCAGTAAAATAAAAATGTAAAAAATAATATAAATAAGGTATTTAAATGTTTCAATAGGTTATAACATCTGTGAAGTAAAATGTTATTTATTGTGCATTGGGTGAATTTTGTAAAAAGATCATTGCATCTCAGTTCTCACAAAGATGTGTTCTGTGTCCTTGTGTCCTTCAAAGTTCATTCTTTAAAGCTAGTCTAGCAGTCTACGGCAACTCATTATTGGCCGGCTTCTTCGTCGGCATCATACGCATACGTTGTGCTGTTCACGTGACGTGTTCACGCCAATAATCAGTCGGCGTTCTGACGTAGAACCTGAAAGCGCTGGGCATAAACAATTATGAGAATGACACAGAAGGGAAGATTTTGTTGAATAAAGTTATTTTTGTTTTGTTTTTGCACACAAAAAAGTATTCTCGTCACTTCATAACATTAAGGTTGAACCACTGCAGTCACGTCGACGGTTTTAACAATGTCTTTAGTACCTTTCTGGACCTTGATAGTGGTGGTTATATTGCTGTCTATGGACGAGTCATATACCACTTGGATTTCATCAAAAATATCCTACTTTGTGTTTCGTAGATGAACAAAGATCTTACGGGTGTAGAACGACATGAAGGTGAGTAATTATTGACAATTTTCATTTTTGGGTGAACTAACCCTTTATTGCCAACAAAGTATTATTTATGAATTCTAGGTTAGGACTGTAGGTTATGAAGTTATATTAAAAATCGTATTCATAAACTTGTATACACTACCCTGACAGCAACATAAAGTCGGCCCAGATCTGGCCCACATCTGGTCCGTGTCTAATCAACATGTATCAGATGTGGGCCGGATCTGGGCCACATTATGTTGCTGTATGGGTAAGAACTGCACAGACAAAAACATTTCATGCATCCTTTTAAATTTCTTGATATCATTGTGAATTGTATGTAATATTGTTTTTGTGTATCATGGCATTTTTGCATTTTATCTGTTTAACAAAAGATACCATAGCACTGTGTGGTTAATCAGCTCTGTAATCATTACATTATTGCAAAGAAAGGTCTGCTTTCAAATCAATCTATGGGTACTTTGATGACTGGAGGGTAATGAGGACATATTGTTTGTAGGGCTATACTAAAGAATGAAGAATAAGTTCAAGATAAAAACCTTTTATTGTGTTTGCAGATTTTGCCCTGCTCAGTTTGCAGTAGTTTTCTCAGTGTTAAGATCCTCCTGTTTGTGGGGGTTTATAGCCTATATGTATGTAGTTTTATGCACTTTTTGTTCACTTCATATTTTTTTAAGTTGTAAATTGCGCAACGTTTCACTTCGTTTACACACTTGTGTAGGCTATCCCTTTTGTATATTGGGTATTGTATTACAATTAGTTTGCCACATGAAAAATACTAGCCTATAGTAATTTATAGTAAATACTTGAAGTAATTTGTTGTGGTAACTTTAAATTTGCAGTGGTAATATAACAACTATATTAATATAAACTCAATGCATAGCCTACCCTAAGTTTTCTACAACTATAGGGTATATTATACTTAAGTATACTAGTTTACTATAGTAAAAACTAAAGTATACTACAGTATTTATATCAGTTCACTATAGTTAATACTACAGTGTGCTGTAGCATTCACTAACAAAGTGTTGTAAATACTAAAATACAGTATACTACAATTTACTATAGTGCAGTTTAAAAACACTGTAATATTTAATTTAAATTACTATAGTATTTTTTCATGTGGAGCGGTGTGGCAAATCAGAACTGTGAATATAGTTGACCAATGAAACCCACGGACACGCGCAGGCGTGTCCACAAGACCGAAAGTGCCATTTGGGATTCAGCCAAAGAAGAAGAGAGGAACACGTCATCAGGCTGTGCCGCGCTCCTGCGTCTGTTGTGATTTGGCATAAGAAAGGTTAGTGTTTCTGAGCATTTAAAGTGTTTAAATTGATACAAACTGTTCAGACAATGTTATTGCTTTTGGACGCGTGGTAAAATTGATGGATTGTTAATCTGTGTACATTGTAAGGCTGCATCTAACATTTATTAGCGCTATTTTTGTGAGTAAAGCGCACTAACACAAAAGTACAGACAAGATGCTCATATTTACTTGCTTAATAACTGTAGAAACGTCCCTAAAGTGATATGAACATTTCATGTACATTAAATTATAAGGGTTTTCGTTGTGGAAGTGGCTTTTTCTGTCACAAAAACAGCTCGTGCACTTTTAAAAACACCAAAAAAGCTAAATAATGCTTTAATTGACCATCATTGAGGAAAAACGGGAGAAAATCAGCAAATACAAATTAAAAACTGAGACACTGGCAGTCAGTCTGTTTTCTATATTTTTATAACAACAAAAAAATACAAGTAATATATATTCCAAAACAAACAAATACAAAGATAGTTACAAGATAATCCTTAATGGATCCAGTAAAACTTTTAGAGGTACAGTGGCAGAACATTCATGTAATATGGTAAAAAACACAGTATAAATTGTATGAAATATAGATAGTTACTAGAGGGCCATAGCTTCAATTTATAATATTAAGTTTTGCACCCTGATCTAAACACATCATCCACAGTTTACAATCATTAATTGGTAAAATGATAAAACAAAGAAAAATTGGTTTCATGTTATTCAGGCGCATATTTGATGATTTTAAAGTGGAGCACACAAGCCTTCTGTATGTGTATGCGTAATACTAAAGAGCCTGATCACATTATTTATTAAAGAAATGCAAGAAAAGAATACAAACAACATATCACATTAAGAGCTTTTGACTTAGACAAGGTTATATCCCATAAAATATTATTTAAATATGTTAAGACTGTACAAATTAAACAATAGTAACATTCACATTGCTTTCATGCTCTATGCGTGTTCATTCACAGCCTTTTGTTTTGTGCAACTGTAAGTTGTAATATTGTTTGTTTTGTGTAGGCCTATCTATATCTGATTAATCTCTTAGGATGCATTTGGTTTAGAATTTACGCTGTAGTAAAGCGTGGTGGTGATCATCACCCTCAGTGCAGCTCAAACAGCAATGCACAACTAATAATGACTGATTGGGACTGTCATTTTACATAACATCATAAAGAGAACAATATTTTAATAAAACATTGTGAGTTATTTATATGTTTCAGCACATTGATCCAGGAAGAGCGCGTCCACAACACGAGTCACACGTTCTGAATAACACGTAACTTAGTTCAAGTTTACTTGTATATTCGCATCACTTTGTGCAGATATCATTTGTAGTATTTTTATTTTGTATATATCTGATTAATCGCATATAGGTTTAATGACAACTTTTACAAACTAATAGCAAATATTTTCATGAGTGGAATGTATTAAATATTATCTGCAAATCAATAAATATCAAATATTAATCATAAATGCCTAAATATGAAATACTGTATAATAATCTGTACAATTTGTGTTCTATTTTTATTTTTGTGTGTTTTTTGGCTAATCTGGTAATTTAAGGCCATTAAAGGTAGGGTAGGGAATTTCAGAGTGGCTAGCAATAGCAAGCTAGCAAAACAGCAATACTGTGAAATATTATTTATATTTATATTATTATAATTTAAAATAATGGTATTCTGTTATATTCTTTAAAATATAATGTATTTCTGTGATGCAAAGTGTCTGAACAATTATGTTACCTCTATGGCATTTCATATAGGTTTTTAGCTTAAAAGCATGCACATTTGGAGAAATATTGATGGATTCTCATATGTTTGTCAATTTTCTATACAGAGGAGTAATATTTATTCAGGATTTATTGTCATTACTATGAGCGCTGGATACTGTGTTTTCAATTCATACTTGCAGCCGGAGGGCGCTCTGTGCTCCTTTAGTCCACAAATGCCTGCTAAAGAAGAATAGGCAATCCAGGAACTAACCGAACTAACAGAGGCCAGAGATCGCTAACTATGGCTATTCAAAACACTTTTCAAGATAATAAATACACGATTGAGACGATGTATGCATGTATTGACTGAATTTGCGTCTGAATAGCGCTGGCTCCGTGGGCATGGCCGCATTAGTGGATAATGAGCTGAATCACGGACTTCTGACATGGCTCTCTTTTCATACAGATTACATAAACAGAGAATATTTGTTTTCGATTTGACTTACATGATTTAAAACCTGACATTTCAACGTTTTTTTAGGCATAAGTCAAATTTTTTTGTGATTAGTATTCACTAAGTTACAGTTCATTTTCTGAGAACTATCAGATTGGACTTCGTTCAGAGGGAGACGAGAGATCACGCATCATGTTTTCTTTATTTTACAAAAAGCACAACATTTTGTTTTTACTCTGTGTACACAAATAAAAGAAGATATTCCACAGATTAAAATGGTGTATAACTCTTAATTGTATGTGCAACATTGACGGAGTATTTTGAGTCTCTTTCACACTGGTAAGAAAAAAAAACGCGGTGGTATCGCCGGTGATACCTCAGACCTCAGAGTGTTAAACGACCGTCGCACGCAACTCGAAAAAAGAAATTGCTATATCCATGGTCAGTAGATGAGGGGCGGACGTTCCTCTTGGTGGTAGCGTTTACGATGATGTCATGGTAGTAGAGGCTGTGCAACTATAATGATCTGTCTATAATCCTACCCACTTTAAAGCGGTACTAACTGCAGTGGAAAAGCAACCCGAGCCAAGGCCATACCACGCAGAGAAAAAGCACCTTTAGATCCTTACCTCTCTTCAGAGCCTTTCCAAAGCCACAATATACCTTTAAAATTCATGAACTCACACAGCAGATTCTGCAATTCATCATGAGAGATGGTGTTACATTTAGGGATGTGTGAACAGGGTGAGCAGATGTATGAAAATACATATGTTGACAGGCAGGTAGGACATCCTATCATTGCATTCGGACCGAATGCATTGATTAGATGAACATTTATTTTGGTCCAACAGAACATTGATGTACATGTTTTAATATTTAGACCACTTTTATAACTGATTGCTATCAGGATGTGAAGAGAGTTTCAACCAGAAAAACAAAAAGTGTTTAAAAAAAAAAATTGCCTACCTTAACTCTCACTGACTCCCTTACCAGTGCACTGAACTACGAGCTGATTAAGACAGACCCAGAGATTTAGTTTGGGTTTATTTTTTCTTTCTGTTAATTATTCTCATCTTAAACAGGACAAACACACAGAAAAACTCCTGGTGAAGTGACTGAGATCTACGTGACAAACAAGATGGCGTTTATTAAACAGGAGAGTGAAGAAATGAAGATTGAAGAAGTATTCAGTTTGAAACAAGAAGATATTGAGAAACAAACAGGTTGGTTTCATTTTCAAAGATGAACTCGTATAAAATACAGGAATGATTTTTTAAAATGAGTAATAGTATGTCACCTCTTGGGCAGTTGGGGTAAGAATCTCTTGGCACCTCAGCCTTCTGAATTGTAATCAAATCCTGTGATGATAAAATGATTATTGATCTTGATGCATCTTTTTTTTCTGAATGTGACACTAGGTGAATCTTTAGGCACTTCACAGATTTTTGACAATTATTTAGATTATTCGATAATTCGGATTAAAAATCTAAAAATTATTATACATTTAAAAGTAATTTTTTTAAAGGGTCATGAAACCTGAGCTGTGAACAGATATGTATAGGCTGCACATCATTGAAAACACTAAAGGTATTCATTAATTTTATTTAAAAGTTAAAATTAGTTATTTTTGCATTTTCAGAGCGATATCTATCTTCCGGTTTGAAAAGCAAAGTCGGAGCAACGTCACAAAATCTGACGTCATCGTGTACTACCGGCAGGATCTGGAGTGCTGGTTGGCTCCAAGTATGGGCTGGTCGAACATGCTGATGTCAACAGTTTCTACATTTATTCATGACTTAAAGCTCATTCAATCCAATCACTGCGCTGTAGTATGCATAAGATTAATTGTGGTATTATACATGAGGAAGTATCACTTCTCTCGCCTCGGTCTCTTTCATTCAGAGACATATCGTTTGTGTTCATAACACATTGTGTTGTAGCACTGAGCTTTCCTGCGACGCAACCAGAGCAGAAGTTTGGGTGCATATGGATTGTTTTGCTGTAATCTACCAGCACAAATGGAAAATATGTTTGCACGAGATCACGTTACAGCAGAGAATTCAAATGTCACAAAAGTGCGGCTCATTCACCTCTGCCTGCTCTAGCTGCGTTCAAACACGCGAGCCGTATGTATGTTTCCCTCAGCACAGCAGCACATGAGTGTTGTTTGTATTTTGCCCATGATGCGATCAGAACTGGAGTTTGAATACGAACACATGAAAAGTACGATTGTTATGATGTACACGCGGAGTGAGCATAGCCTATAATCGGTTTCAGTGCGGAGCTCCGCAGTGTGTTTAACAACACTAGCCACGTGGATCCTTCATTCCTATTTCATCAAGTCTTCTTCAAATTAATTATTTTTGCAAACTGTACATGGATACAGTGGTGTAGTCTATCTGAACGTGACGACACGATTATTCTAATAGACAAAAGACTGATTTTGAGACTGCAGTGCTCGTTAATTTAATCAAAGTATTATTATTAGCCCTATTAAATATTCTTTCGCATTTCTCCCTTGTGCTTGGGAGTTTGTTGTCATTTTCTCCGTGCTCATATATTAATATTCGTCATTCTGTATAATGAGTGTGTTCTATGTCTGTGCTTCATTGGTTGTTCTCTCCCCTCTCCCCCATACCCCCCCAACCCCATCGGTTGAATGAATGACTCGATACTCAATGACCGAACACAAAAATCATTTTGAATTTTCACCGCCAGGCTAGAAGCTCCGCAGCGCTTCACTAAACCCTGCCCGTAACACACCTCTCACCTCTCACAAACCCAGCATTTCACCAACAAATGGAAGTTATATCAGAAATTTATTCAGACAGAAATCACTGGAAACTAGCGAGATTGTAAAGCGAACATAAGTGGCCGTTTATTGGCATTTTGTTGTTTACTTAATGATTTAAAACCCAAACATCAATGTTTTACCACAGTTTTACAATAATATAGGGATGGGTAAAAAAATAGATTTTTTTTTTTATTGGCGTTTTGGTGCTGTATAATGTGATGTGACAGATCGCTTTGGTGCCTCAGTTAAAGAGAAGCGGCAGCATGGAGCAGCATGTGAACATACTGTCCTGTTTTAATACCAGTTACAGCGTGAAATAAACATCTGAAGGCATGTTAAAATATACAGTGCAACTTACCGAAATCTGTATCATGTCTCATGTAATAGCTCAATCAGTGTTTCAACCTCTGAAAGTTGTCAATAAAACAGCTTGTAAACAATGGAATGGTGTGCTGTGATTAGTTGAGTGGATATATCGCGTTCTTCAGAGAAAGGAGGCTGGCGTATTTCACGTTTTGGAAAGGAAGGGATAGAACATGACAGAATAACACAACGGATATCACATTTTGCGCAAAATTAATCAATGACTTTTCAATACCAACCAGACACAATAGTGATTTTGGCGGAAACTCAATTTAAAAAAAAAAAAATGCAGTTTATGCAGACATATCTGTTGAGGGTGTGAATGCTATTGTCAATCAGATATTTAAGTTAATCCCCTCGACACCGCTGAGATTGTTGAGCACGAGTTCTGCCCACTCACGGATCCTTTCATTATAACGTAGACAGCTTCATTGATTATAACGGGAGTTTTCAAAAGTGCAGATTTGTGTACATCTTGTAGTAATTGACAGCTTCAGTGATTTATAATGGCATCGACCTTTACTTGCTTTTTGTATGTATGCTTTCTTTTTGTTTGTTTAACTGTATGTCAAATGATCTGTGAATTAATAATAAAAAATAATAGCCCTGCAATTTTCTATGTAACATGTTACTTTATCATTTCAAATCAGTCACTCAGTGACTTTTTAAATATAAATTTACAGATTTTTAAATATAAAATGGTTCTAAGCACATTGTTTTATGATCTGTGCAGACAATGAATATTTTTTTATTTCATGGAGAAATTACATATACACTGTTTCTTTGCATTTATTTTGGGATTATTGTCAGAACTGGGCTCACAGTTCACATAGGTTGGGTAATTTGTACTGTGTGTGTGATGACCATGTTTGTACACCACCATCGAAGACCATTTTTAACTCAGGAAAAATCCTGGATAAGATATAGCATACATGTTTTTGGTTTTGATGCCTTTTGCTTTGTAGCATTAAACTGTTGTCAACTTGTATTTGTCTTTTTCACTTTAGACCTGATGGTGCTGAAAGAGGAGGGTCAAGAGCTAAATGAAATGGAAGAGAAAGATCATGATGAAAAACATGATTTCATGACTGGAAAAAAGTCTGCACAGTTTGAAAAGATCTCTCAAAAAAGAGCTAAAAAGACAGGAAATAAAAAGATATTCACCTGTCAACAATGTGGAAGGAGTTTTGATTCGAGTGGAAACCTTAAAGTCCACATGAGACTTCACACTGGAGAGAAGCCTCACACCTGCAACCAGTGTGGAAAGAGTTTCCATCAAAAAGGAACCCTTAATGTTCACATGAGGATTCACACTGGAGAGAAGCCTTACACCTGTCAACAATGTGGAAAAAGTTTTGCTCAAAAAGGAAAAATTAAAATCCACATGAGAATTCACACTGGAGAGAGCTCTCTTACCTGCCAACAGTGTGGAAAGTATTTCAGTGAAAAGGAAAACCTTCGAACCCACATGAGAATTCACGCAGACTCTCTCACCTGCAAACAGTGTGGAAAGACTTTCGCTCGAACAGGAAACCTTAAAACCCACATGAGAATTCACAATGCACATAACTCTTTCACCTGCCAACAGTGTGGAAAGGGTTTCACTCAAAAAGGAAACCTTAAAGCCCACATGAGAATTCACACTGGAGAAAAGCCTTTCACCTGCCAACAATGTGGAAAGAGTTTCAGTGATAAGGGAAATCTTAACAAGCACATGAGGATTCACACTGGAGAGAAACCTTTTACTTGCAAACTCTTCGGGAAGAGCTTCTCACAGGAGCTTATCCTTAGGTATCACATGAACGCTCACACTGGAAAAAAGCCGTTCTTATGTAATCAGTGTGGAAAGAGTTTCATAAATAAAGTGGAGCTTGAGACCCACATGAGAGTTCACACTGGAGAGAAGCCGTTCATATGTGGTCAGTGTACAAAAAGTTTCAGAGGTCAAATGAACCTTAATAGGCACGTGATGAGGATGCACACAAGAGAGAACTGTTTTAAATGTCATCAGTGCGGAAAAAGAATCAGAGGCATTAATCGTTTTAATGATCATTTAAAAACTCACTCTGGAAAGAAGTCTTTCATGTGCCAACACTGTGGAAAGTATTTCATAAATGAAGGAAAGCTTAAAACTCACTTGAGATTTCGCAATGGAAAAAGGCCTTTGGGATGTGTTAAGCGTGCGAAAAGTTTCGCACGTAAGAGAGACATGAAACGACATTTGCAAATTCCCTCTGGAGGAAAGAAATTGAAATGTGATCAGTGTAAGAAAAAATTTCCTTCGCCATTACACTTAAAGATACACCTGAGAAGTCACACAGATTTCAGACCGTATTCATGTTCATCATGTGGAAAGAGTTTCAAATGGCTCTACAATTTAAAATGGCACCAGAAAATACGTATTTGTGTGAAATACCGGCTGCGTTCACGCCGCAGATGAACATGGGACTCGGGATCGATTTTCTGCTCAAAGTTCGGTTGTTGTTTTGTTTTGTTTTCACCGTTACTACACTTGTTACTACTTGTTTACGGAAATAAAGACAAACTGAATGAAAAAATTAACATTGCAGTGCATTATTTGATTCATTTCAGTGAATGCATACACAGGTAAACATAAATGGGTAATTCCTTATCGACTCAACCTCCAGGTAAAAATAAAAAACTAAAAGTTTTGTCCTATGGAAGAACTACATATAAAAAGAAAACATTAAGCTATGGATGAGTAATTACTGTCATTCACTGTTTTGTTGAGGGGGGTCGGGATTATGGCATCTTTTTTTTTTTTTTTTTTACACACAGGTAGACGAGTCAATTCATAAATGCACTATATGCTTATTGTTGATAGTTCAAAAATGGGTGGAAAAAGCACTTAATGAAGTTTTAAATAGTGGTTCGGGAGGAGTCTAATCATTCAGTCATAGGCAAGATAGCACTCCCCTGTGTGCGACATAGAATCTCATAGTCAAGCTTTACCTAGTTTTTGTTTTGTTAGTGTCGTTACTGTCCTTTAATGTATGGTGTGTTAGAGCACATGTTAAGTTTGATTGAGGGATTTTGTTACAACTAGGAGAACTACAGTGCATCCGGAAAGTATTCACTCACTATTTATGTTACAGCCTTATTCCAATATGGATAATGACAAAATTAATCTCAGGTTTTCTCTGTTTCCACTGATCATCCTTGATGTTTCTACAACTTGATTGGAGTCCACCTGTGGTAAATTCATTTGATTGGACATGATTTGGAAAGGCACACACCTGTCTATGTAAGGTTCCACAGTTAACAGTGCATTTCAGAGCACAAACCAAGCCATGAAGTCCAAAGAATTGTCTGTAGACCTCCGAGACGGGATTGTATCAAGGCACAGATCTGGGGATGTTACAAATGGTGTAGTGCAGCAGGGATGAGGCAGAACTTCCACAAGAGACGTTTTTTTTTTAAATGAGCAGCAAAACAACAATGCAACACCATAAACAAACTTAATAACAACAACAAGAAGAACGGACAGGGAGTGCAGGGAAGTAAAGCTGCATTCACGTCACCTCGTATTTACCGGAATCTTGAAATGACAACACGTGACGTTATATTCGGAGCTGTTCACATCCTTTTGGTCCTTGGACTGGGAATTATGCGTTTCCATGTCACCACTATCAACGCCTAATAAATCAATCTACAGCGGTCAGGTGGTACAGCGGCCACGTGGTAGCTTTCAGAAAACTCCCAGCTTACAAGCTGTAATTACGAGCTCTACGAGGACGTGAACGCTTTTTACAAGCTAGAATCTTGTAACTACAGGAATTACGAGGCCGGTGAACGAACTACAGGAATTACGAGGCCGGTGAACGCACCTTGAGTCCTTACATAGGGAGTGCTGAAGAACAAGTCCAGGTGCAGGTAATCAGTGATGATGGGGAGATGACGAGGAAGTGGGTGCAGGTGTGGAAACAAGGAGGATCATGGGATATGGAGTCAGGGACAGAAGGGAACTGTGACAGGGGAAGGCTACAGAAACATTTTTTGCAGCATTGAATGCCCCTATGAGCACAGTGGCCTCCATCATCTGTAAAGGGAAGAAGTTTGGAACCACCAGGACTCTTCCTAGAGTGGGCCACCCCGGCCAAACAGCGATCAGGGGAGAAGGGCCTAGATGACCAAGAACCTGATGGTCACTCTGACAGGGCTCCAGCAGGTACCTTCCAGAAGAACAACCATCTCTGCAGCACTCCACCAATCAGGCCTGTATGTTAGAGTGGCCAGACTGAAACCACCCCTCAGTAAAAGGCATCTGAAGGACACTCAGACCATGAGAAACCAAATTCTCTGGTCTGATGAAACTCTTTGGCCTGAATAGCAACGTCATCTCTAGAAAGAAACCAGGCACCACTCATCACCTTGCCAATACCATCCCTACAGTGAAGCATGGTGGTGGCAGCATCATGCTGTGGGGATGTTTTTCAGCTGCAAGAACTGGGAGACTAGTCAGGATCAAGGGATAGATGAACGCAGCAATGTACAGAGACATCCTTGATGAAGTCCAGAGCACTCTGGACAGGTTCTCAGCCTGGGGTGAAGATTTATCTTCCAACAGGACAACAACCCTAAGCACAAAGCCGAGGCTACGGGACAACTCTGTGAATGTCCTTGAGTGGCCCAGCCAAAGCCCAGAATTGAACTTGATTGAACATCTCTGGAGAGATCTGAAAAAGGCTGATGGAGCTTGAAAAGTCTTGCAAAGAAGAGTGGAAGAAGAATGGAAGATATTGCCTAAAAATTGGTGTGCCAAGCTTGTAGCTAGGGCTGCACGATATATCGCATGAGATTGTCACGCGCATTTCGTCAGTAAAGCCGGTTCCCTGATTACCGCTAAATCGCCATCACCTGCTTTCAAATGGAGCGGCATTTAATAGACAGAACCGTAGATCAATGAAAAACCACGTAACATCGCGTTCATATCGCAGATGAATTGCCTTCGATAATGAATGCGATATTGCGTGGCTTTTCAGTGAACTACGGCTCTGTCTATTAAATGCCGCTCCATTTGAAAGCAGGTGATGGCGATTTAGCGGTAATCAGGGAACCGGCTTTACTGACGAAATGCGCGTGACAATCTCATGCGATATATCGTGCAGCCCTACTTGTAGCCTCATACTCAAAAAGACTTGAGGCTGTAATTGGTGCCAAAGGTGCTTCAACAAAGTATTGAGCAAAGGCTGTGAATACTTAAGTTTTTTTTTTTTATAAATTTGCAAAGATTTCAAACCAACTTTTATGTTGTCATTATGGGGTTCTGTTTATAGAAATTGGAGAATAATAAATGAATCCATTTTGGAATACGGATGTAGCATAACAAAATGTGGAAAAGGTAAAACACTGTGAATACTTTCAGGATGCACTGTAGACTTAAAGCTCAGTACATCAAAACCAGCTCCCATTACGGTCAAACTTTTTTACTTTAAGTTGTCAACTCAAAAAATGTACAAAGTCTGTTTAAATTTCTTTGCTCACATACTCGATTTGACAACATAAATCAAGGCTGCCTAACCCTGTTCCTCAAGATCTACCTACCTGCAAAGTGTAGCTCCAACCCTGATAAAACACACCTGAATCAGCTAATTAAGATCTTCAGGAGCACTTGATAATTACAGACAGGTGTGTTGAGCAGGACTGGAGCTGAACTCTGCGGGAAGGTAGAGCCATTTCTTAATATGCATTCTTCTCTGTACTTTTGTTCTTGTGGACTTGTGAAATGTCATCACTCGCTTCCCAAGTACTGTTCTAATTAAAAGTTCACATCTAGCCAAGTACAGAAAACTCCCGGATGTGTTTTTGATCCACCCCTTTAATCACGGATGCATCGGGAGGTGATTTGTGCAGACTTGAAACAGCCAGGTATCCCAGAATGCATCTTGCACTAACAGAAAACCTAACCTTGCATTGCTATTTCTCTTAGCGGCAATGGCACCGCACTGCTGTGTTTCCCAGTTCACTTCGTCACACAGGAAAAAATCTAACAGTGAACAAACCTCCATAACTAGCTTGTATCGTTAACCAGGCTAGCTAGAACTAGCAAGTTCAAGTTTTAGTGGATAGATTAAGGCAGTGAGCCAGGTTGATGACATTTACTGCCTAGTCCAAAATTAGTAGTATGTTATTTAAAGGTCCCGTTTTTCGGGGTTTTTTGAAGCTTTGATTGTGTTTATAGTGTGCAATATAACATATGTTCATGTTTCGCGTGTAAAAAAACACAGTATTTTTCACATAATTTACTTATCTGTATACCGCTGTTTCCACTGTCATAAAAACGGGCTGATGACTTCCTTGTTCTATGAAGTCCCTTCTTCAGAAATACGTAACGAGTTCTGATTGTGCCAGCGGTTCCTGTGTTGTGATTCGACAGCTCTGAGCGCATCTTGCCCGGAAAGGTCACGCCTCTTACCATAACGTGGAGATGCATGCGCTCAGTGTTATTGTAAACATGTCTTTAATTTTACCCTATCAATTTGAGCCGGAATCAGACCCGGTGATTGGACTGCGGGATGAAAATAACAGCGTTTCGACGACATGGCGACAAACACACTCTACAAACGCAACTCTTGTGTATTCCTGTGGGCGGAGGTTAGTCAAAAAACTGTTTTAGTGACGTCATTAAAGAAGGAAGTAGAGGGATGTAGTCCAAACTGGCCATTCGATGTAGGTGACTTCTGTTAAATAAAATATCTCGCTTGGCATTGAACTTTGAGCTTTAAAATTTTACAGATTTTATTTATACTCTAACAACAACATTACACACTAACTAAAGTTTGAAACATGGGATCACGAAGAAGGTGACCTTTAAATCTATCACCACAGATTCACTCGTATATAAGTATAAGTATAAGTATATATATATATATATATATATATATATATATATATATATATATATATATATATTCTGAGTGAGCTTGTTTGTATTAGCTTCTAGTCACTAGCTAGTTAACCTAGGGAACATCAGTGTTCACATCAGTGTCCCTAGCTAGGAAGAGGATGCTCAGGAGTCTTGTCGAGATCAATAAAATTATTCTTGTAAAAATTATTTAAACAATTACATTTTCTTTATTGGTGCAGATAAAAACACACACAAAAGTGCACTCTGAGCATTTCCTCCCAGACTGCCTTGTAAAATCAAGGCATCACCACGCTGAAAGAAGGTGCTGTGCCAACTGTGTTTGCATGGAGTTCGTTCAGACCAGAGAGGAGGATCATTGTTATAACTGCAAGGTAGTTTCTTTATACGCAGATGACCTGTTGTTATATATTTCAAACCCAGTTGAAAATGTCCCAAAAATAGTGCAAAATCTTTCTGTTTTTGGTAGTTTCTCAGGATATAAACTAAATGTTTCTAAAAGTGTATGCTTTCCCATTAATCCTTTAGCTCTACAAATTAAAACCTCATCCTTCCCATTTTATATCTCACAATCCGGCTTTAAATACTTAGGAGTACATATAACCCAAACTTTTTCAGGCCTATATAAAACTAACTTTTTACCTCTTATAAATAAAATTAAAACTGATCTACAAAGATGGGATACATTATACCTATCTTTAGCAGGTAGAGTAAATTGTATTAAAATGAATGTCCTATCAAGATTTTTATACTTATTCCAGTCCCTCCCAATTTTTATTCCAAAAGCCTTTTTCTGTACATTAAATAAGCTCATAACATCATTTTTATAGAAAGGGAAGAACCCAAGAATTCATAAAGACCATTTAGAAAGACAGCGATTCCAGGGAGGTTTAGCTTTACCTAATTTTATGGTATATTACTGGGCAGCAAATCTTCAAAAAGTCAATTGTGGGTATAATTTCCCATTGACAGATTGGTGTAAGGCAGAAGCATACTCTTGTACTTCTATATCACTTCCTGCCTTACTAACAATGAAATTACCCTTTTCCCCTGTTCAGTATACCTCAAACCCAGTTGTAAGTTCAACGTTAAAAATATGGTCTCAATTTAGACAGACATACAAACTTAAGGATTTCTCCATGTTAAGCCCTCTCAGTAACAACCCTCTATTCCCCGCTGGTCAAATGGACCACACATATGTGCAATGGCAGAGTACTGGGTTAGCTAAATGTAGTGATTTTTACATAGATAACATTTTCTCTAGTTTTAATGACCTTCGACAGAAATTTCAGTTGACACAGTCTGATCTGTTCCGATATTTCCAAGTCCGACATTTTATTCAATCTCAAAGCTCCACCTTTCCTAACTTACCCCCTACCTCACTGATGGATAAAATTTTACAGAATCCTGTGACCCCCCAAGGTCAAATTTCTGCTTTATACAATATGATTCTGCTTGCAAGAAATAATCCAATTGAAAAAATTAAAGAAAAGTGGACCAAAGATATAGGCTCTGTAATAATTGATGAAATATGGGATGATGCTCTAAAAAGAGTAAATGGATCCACTTCCTTTACACGTCTTAGTTTAATACAATTCAAGGTCCTTCACTGCATATATTACACTAAATCTAAACTGTCAAAAATATATTCAAATGTTGAAGATAGTTGTGATCGATGCAAAAGTGATAAAGCTGACATTATTCATATGTTTTGGTCCTGCCAAAAGCTGAATAACTATTGGGCACTTGTCTTCAAGTTAAAGGCTTCATTTATTGTTTTAAATACAACACCCTGTGTTGAAAATGCTATTTTCGGTGTACCAGAACATGGAATACATTTAACTAACAATATGAAAAATGTTTTTGCTTTTGCTTCATTATTTTCAAGAAGGAGAATATTGTTAGAATGGAAGTCAAAAAACCCACTGAAGATTTCAATGTGGATTTGTGATTTTATTTTATTTTTAAAACTAGAAAAAATAAAATATCTCAAAAAAGGATCCATTCAAAAATTTTATAAAATCTGGAAACCTATGATTGCATATTTTGAAAAGATGAAGACCCTACCTTCTAACTAGAGGCCATCTAACTCTAATACACTTGAACATGTTTTAGTATGAACGTAAGTGTTTCATGGTTGTATATGTTTGTATCGACCACAATTATAATAGAGTTTAATTTAATTATGTACTTTTATCTAGTTATTATTTGTAACTTATATTTTCTTACAATAATATTGTTCTTTTGTTAAAGTAAAAGCTACTTTAATTTTTTGTAATGTTTTTTTTTTTGTTTGTTTGTTTCATTTATTTATTTTTCATTTATTTATTTTTAAGAGGAGAAAAAAATAACTATTTGTATGAAGCTTTGTGTTAATACTTTGAAAAATTTTATAAATAAAGGTATTAAAAAAAAAAAAAAGAACTGCAAGGTAGTATTTAGATGAGTGAATTTACCAGTTTATAATGCATTTATTAATTGTGTAGCGACATTATTTCTCTGCTGATTATTTTCAGTAATGTTTCCATGGACCTCGTTGATGGTGTGAATGTGTTGTAAAGGTGTATGTAAAGGTGTAATTGGTTACTTGATATTGAGCAACACATGTATGTGCTTATAACACTGTCACTGAGCCAATAATTATGCTGCTTTTGATGAACGGTGGTCTAACGTGAATTATATCAGTGTAAAGCTTAATTACAAACATCCAAATGCTATTTCATACATTTTACAGTATATTTGACATGTGTAATCCATGTATCCTTTTAAAAGACCTAATGTGTCCATCAATATGTTTCTCTTTTACTTCCAGTGAAGAGACGTCTCCTCCACACCCAGACCATGAATATGCTGCACTGCCTCCCTCACTTGAAGATCAACTTGAGGAAGTTCGCAAGAAGTGTTAATAGCAGAGCTTCAACAAAAACAGTTTATGGTGTAAAATTTTCAGGGTGATGATAAACAGGTATCATTTTATACAGAGTTCCCAGATTATGCTACATTTAAAGCTGTGTTTATGGCCCTGCAACCTACTGCAGAAAAAATGGTGGGATGGAGTCAGGCTCAGCGACTCAAACATACAAATGTGGAGGTAATTCGGCAAGGCTTTAGCGCCTCTAAATTGTCCACTATGGACCTGTTTTTTTCTTTTTCTTTGCAGGTTAAGGCAGGGATTTCCTGAGCAGGACCTTGCAACCCGTTTCCATATATCACAGTCAACAGTAAGCAGGATCTGTGTGACCTGGGTCAACTTTTTGTACTTTATGTTGGGAATACTTCCAATTTGGCCTTCAAGGAAAACTGTGGATGAACTTATGCCAGATTGTTTTAAATGCACGTTCCCAGGTACTAGAGTTATATTGGATTGCACAGAAATACATGTACAGAAACCTAGCTTCAAGGTCCTTAACTTAGTGACTTACTCTCACTACAAAGTCATTAGGCGGATTGAAGAGTACCATATATTTGATAAAGTGTTAACCCGTGACACTGGTGGTCTCCATTAACCAACTGTGGGTCGTTTGTGCCCTTTTGACTAATTTCCAAGGTCCTCTCTATTGAAATTGTAATGTAAATATCTACAACTGTAATGTTAATATCCACAAATATATTCAAACCTTGTTGAAGACGTGCTAATCTTTTTATTAATGTGTACAAAACCTTAGTACACTATGGGTTCAAAAGTACTATAAGTAGTATCTAAATACATTTTCTAAATACAGAGATACTATATTAAAAGCATATTTTAGTTCATATTTCATGCTGTCTCAAAATAGCACATTTGAGTACACTTAGATGTTCTTAAGATGATCTTAAGTAGTACTAAAGAAGAATTTTAGTCTATTAAGTAGAAAATTAGTGCGCGAAAATAGAGCACTTTAAGTACATTATAGAAATGTACTTTTTTTCACCTGGGTAGTTTACAAATCTATTAGCATGAACAATAACACACCAGTTAAAGTAAACAAGACACAATTATTTGGGTGAAATGATTTAGCCTTAGAAAGTCAGCAGAAGGGTAAATGTTTAAAATTAATCTCTTTTGCTTCAGATTTCTGGGAATTCAAATGTAAAATCATGATAAGTGAGGTTTTTCACCTTTTGTCTTTAATGGCTCTTGCTGCTTCTGCCTCATTACTTTAATTGGTGTCATTGTTCATGCTAATCAATAGCTGGGTTAAGTGTGAATGCAATTGATGAAGGTGTGAATCCTGATGTTTATGATAATGAGTGCTATAGTTGTGCTGATTGGATTAGAGCTGGTGAAAGTTACTATAACTGCTTACATCCTTTACATTCTTTGTTTGCTTTATCTTCACCTGTAAGGACGGCCCCCTGAAATCTGTATAAAACCTCAATGTTTCACTGCTTTAGTCACACTTGATGAATGCAGCACTACTGGTGAAGCAACTGAGATCCACGTGACACTATTGTAAAGATGGCATTTATTAAAGTGGAGATTGAGAGTAAAGACGTGAAGTTTGAAGAATCATTCAGAGTGAAACATGAAGACATGAAGACTGAAGAAATATTCAGAGTTAAACAGGAAGATGTGAAGACTGAAGAAACGTTCAGAGTGAAACATGAAAATCCTGAGGAACAAAGAGGTTGGTTTCATTCTGAAAGCTGAACTCAGTCATTTGATCCTCATTAAAATGTCCAGCTCTACAGAAACTTTTTTTAACTTACTTTAACTTTATAACAATCAACATAATCAATGGTTTAATCACTCAATGGATCATTTTGTAACAGGTGTATTTTATTCTCTCTTTAGAAAAAAGCACAATAACAACTACAATCAACAGAAGAACATACATCATACCAAAGGGTAAGTGTCTAATACATGCAATATTAATAAACACAATATAATCATAATTAATTTATTGAACACAGTAAAAACAAGCATTTCTTCTCTCTCACAGGTCTACAGGTCTGCTTCCTCACAGACTCGATGTGTCGGGATATTGAGGACTACTTTCCAAATGCTCAATGCTGGGTTCATCCAGACACAACTCTCGTGAGATCCGTTCAGCAACACATTAAACTCTTTGAGAAAGTACACAACTACACAATCGTGATTCTCCACATAGGAACAAACGACATCACAAGTGGAGCGCCTGCATCGACTGTCGTTCAGCGAATGAAAACTCTCATATCAAGAATCTCACTGGTCAATCCACACATTCTGTATTTCGCAATCAGCGCTATTTTACCACGATTGAACGACGACTCCATGATGAAAACTACAATCAAACAATGCAACAGCTTGCTTCAACACTGGACTTCACAAACAAGAAATATTCTGTTTCTAAACACTACAAAACCATTTCTCAAAAATGGAAAAATAGTCCAAACCCTTTACAAAGATGATGGACTTCACCTCAATCAAGAAGGAAAACACAAGCTTTTTTCATACTTTCAGCGTTTCCTCTGGCATTTTTGTCAGTTACCACGTGCAAAACATATCAAACATCTCTCATGAAAATCTTTCAACACAAACTTGACTTGGTTAATAGATTTGTGGAGCAATAAAATACATTTCACTTGAAGCCTCACATGTTCTTATTGTATTGTTTCCTGAAAAAATTCAAGCTAACTTTAGCCGTTGCAACAAAATTACCCCATTGTTTTTCTTGGAGTGGGCGGGTTTTAATAAGCTTTTGGGCTGGAAATCCTCGACCCAAACTGGCAACAGGGGCAGCCTTAGGGCCCTATCTTGCACCCAGCGCAATTGACTTTGTACACCGACGCATGTGTCATTCCTATTTTGCACCCGCGCAAAGCGCGCTTTTCCCTCCACAGAAGCACGTCGCTAAACTAGTGAATGAACTTGCGCTCCCTGGGTGGTTCAGCGCAAAAAAGGAGGCGTGTTCCGGCGCAAACAATCCCTGGTGCTATTTTGCTGTTCCATTAAACAATTGCGCCACTGACCAGAAAAAACCTAGTCTAAAGTCAGTGGCGCGTTGCGCGTTGTTCATTATGCTAATATAAGGGCGCATGCTTGACCATAATGTATAGCGTGCACAACGCGCATACACTTTGCTCATGTAATCTACACAGATGCAACAGTTATTTTTGCAAATCATAAATTGTTACGCTAAAAAAATATTAACACATGAGATGACGGAAATCATTGTGGTGTGTCACGAAGATGTGAAAAAATAGGCATAAATCTAGCTTACAAATTATTCAGGCTAATTGTAGTAATTAAGGATCAGACCTGTTTGCCCAATAGTGGCAAGACATATATGTATATAAGGACATCTACAAATTGGTTTGTCCGTCAAGAACCAGGAAAAAAAATCGACTGAAAAACTGAAAAAACTGAAAGACTGAAAAAAAAAAGACTGTGAAATCACCTTTACCATAATGTAAGTACATTAAAAACCTTAGTCTTCAACTTACCAGTTAAGTTGAGCTTGCTCATATTTTTTTCTTTTGCACAGTGAGATGGAGTATGTCTTGGGACAACGAATTAGACGCCGGAGGGAGAGGGTATACCGGCCCAGACAGACCTATCTCTCCCTTAGTGAGGAGGAATGCATAAAAAAAGCTACGCCTGACCCGACAGGCTGTGACAGATGGCAGATGAGTTGGGGACTGATGCACAATGTCCCTATGCCTTCCCCGTGGCAGTAAAGGTTACAGCGGCATTGCATTTCTATGCATCTGGGTCGTTCCAGCACCCCCTTAGCTCCATTGGAGGCATTTCACAATCTGCCATAAGTTCGGCTATACATGCAGTTACATCAGGTCTAGTCCGACATGCTGGGGAATACATCAAATTCCCCGTCACACCTGACAACCAGGAAAGAGCAAAGCAGGCATTTTGTGCGAAGTATGGGTTCCCTGGTGTCCTTGGTGTTATAGACTGCACCCATGTGCAGCTACGTGCCCCATCAGAAAACGCACTTGTATACATCAACCGCAAGGGAACCTATTCAATCAACGTACAAGTCATTTGCGATGCTTATAGTAAAATCACCCATGTCTTTGCGAATTATCCTGGCTCGAGCCATGACTCATTCATACTGGCAAACTCTACCATTCCTGCCATCTTCGAGGGGAATCCCCCGTTGGATGGGTGGCTGTTAGGGGACAACGGGTATCCGTTAAAGACATGGCTGATGACACCATATTTGATGCCAGCAACAATTCGTGAAATGCAGTTTAATAGAAAACACACACAAACACGCTGTGTAATTGAACGAACGTTCGGCATACTGAAAATGCGCTTCAGGTGTTTGGATAGATCAGGAGGCACTTTACAGTACAGTCCTCAAAAGGTCGCAGCATTCTTTGTGGCGTGTTGTGTTTTACACAACATTTCCATAAATCAAGGTTGTGTTGTTGACATAGATGAGGAAATATTAGAGGACTTAAGGAGAGGTGATGGTGAACTGCATGTGCCGATGCCACTTAACCCAAATGCCCCAGCAGCAGCACGGGAGAGGAGAGCTTATTTGACAGAAGAACTGCTGCATCGTCTATAGTGAGGTAAGCAAATTTATCTCGGTCTAATGTTATACTAGATTGCAAAAATATAACCATACTCGTGATTCAGAGAGAACGAGTCCAAAACATTCAAAAGTATTTATTTGTGAAATTTCTTTGTATTTTGTCAAAAAGAAAAATCAATAGCAAACAGTAATTGATAAAAAAAAATACAAATGGAAAATGAGGTTAAAAATATTTAAACAGAAAAAGTTTATTTCTTTTTCCCTCCTCTGGTAGTTTTGCGACGCGCGCCACGGCGGGATTGGACACCTGGGGGTCCGGGAATGGCATTGCGCGATGTGCGCCTGGTGGAACGGGTGGATGGAGATGGAGTGGGGGAAGGAGGAAGAGGCACAACAGGAGGTGGTGGTGCGCTTGAAGGGCCACGCTCCATGGCTGCAGCAATCCTCTCCAGGCTTGAGGAGATGCGCCCGAGAGGCCGCAGCAACATCGCCATCCGGTCAAGACGGGGTGGGGAGAGAGTTAAGCCACAATATATCTTCTTTTTTCAGCTCTGCTGGGGTATTTCATTGTTTGTGTTTCATTCCAAAACCTAGATCAGAAGAAGTCATGAATAAACAATTGAGTAGGTAACACTGTGTAGGGTCAAATGTGAGCATCAGGGGTTAATCTGGGTCAAAATGGTCTTTGGTTGTGACAGACGGTCATCCACACACAGATGGTACAAAGTACTTTACTCGTGTGATGGTCAAAATAACCATGAAGTGCCTTTGAGACTTCACAATTTCCAAAATAAAAAGGTGAGATTGTCCATTTAACTTCATATTTGTTGCATTAAAGGTGCCATAGAATGAAAAACTGTATTTACCTTGGCATAATTGAATAATTAGAGTTCTGTACATGGCAATCACATATATTGAGTCTCAAACACTATCGTTTCCTCCTCTTTATGTAAATCTCATTTGTACAAAAGACCACTGAAAAACAACACAGACTGAGACAAGTCGGGATCATTACTATTTACGCCCCCAATATTTGCATATGCCAGCCCGTGTTCAAGGCAGTATTAACGTCGGGGAGCTGCACAGCCGAATCATCAGATGTTCTGCAAGTATTGTGAAACCATCAAGCAAGGACAATAGTGAAAATGGCAGATGGATCGATAACTGTTCATGATGCATGATATCTTGATATATTTAGTGATATTTGTAAATTGCCTTTCTAAATGTTTCATTAACATGTTTCTAATGTACTGTTAAATGTGGTTAAAGTTACCATTGTTTCTTACTGTATTCACGGAGTCATGTCGTTATTTTCATTTTTAAACTGAAAACGCTTGCAGTCTGTATAATTTATAAACGCTTCATCATCTTCATTCTAGAGTCTTTCTAAAGGCAGGAAACACCAAGCCGGTGAACTAGTGGCGATAAAAGCAGACTGCAGGGTTTGGCTCACGTCGCGGAAATACAACACCTTCATTGGCCGCATCAACCTTAAGAGGTTGGACTTTGACCAGAGGTTAAAAGCTAGAGAACAATGGCACTCCCTCTCTTTTCCTTGCTTCTGGATGACCGAACGGATCTCGGCCTACAAACTAGCCATGTGCTCAACATCCAACATAGAAAAGACTGGCAACAACTTCAGACGAAATCCTCAAGATCTCTCCTCAACCTGGCGATCTGACGCTCCTCAGCCTAAAGGCATCTTGCAAGTATCGTACATTTTAACACTAAACAGCGATTTAGTATTAATTTGTAAGACTTACCTTTGCCATTGCTGAAGAAACTGATGATTCCTTTCCAGATTGTCTTTGACTTTTCCTATAGCTCTAGTAACAGTACCTCTTCCAGTTCAACCCTACCATTACTCATTCTTACCTACAGTATGTATGTGTGTGACCTTTGTTGTACGTTATGTGTTTGCTAGTTTAGTTATGTGTTTGTGAGTTAGTTCCCAGGTGAAAAAGAATTCTATTAAAAATATACTTTAATAAAGTGTACTAAGTATATTTTCTACATTTTGTACTATTTTCGTCAAATCCAAGTATAGTTAAGTGTATTCAATTATGTATTAACTTCAACTTAACATATATTTAACTACACTTCTAGTGTAAATTGTATACTAAAATGGAACAACTTTTTTTAAACTTCAAGTGCACTAAAATACACTAATGAAAATCAAGATTCATGAGCAATTAAGCACACTTAGAGTACAATTGCATTGTATTTCCATTCTAATGGAAATACACTTAAAAAGGCATTGCAGTGCAAATTATAGTTGTGTTTAAGTACATTTTGTGCATACTGCTATCATACTTATAATTACTATAAACAGTTAATTTAGTATGCCTCTGTAACATTTCAAGTGATCTACAAATGCACTTCCTAACTATATTTAGTGCTTTTAAAGTGTCCCACTATGACAATAATAATGTTTTTGAAGTGAAGTTCAATTACAACCTAAACATCATAGACACATACTTTCAGTGCAATGTTATTATAGTGTAAGGTATAAACAAATTGATAGTACATTTCATTTGTAATTTTATCCCCATTTTGTTATACTTAAGCATGAATGTTGGTATTACACTACAAGTGTATTACATTAAAATTCAGTTCAAGTACATTAAATCAACAGATTACAAATTGCATTTCAGAAAAGGATCTTTATTATTAACACAAAAGTAACACACAAAAGCAGATATTGGCAAAAGGAAGAACTTTGAACAGTCGACTTTCTCTGAAATGCCGGGAACAGAACAATGGCAAACAACTTACTACACATGCATATCTACAGGTGCTGGTCATATAATTAGAATATCGTGAAAAAGTTCATTTTTTCATTGTAAATTATTTTAAAAAATGAAACTTTCATTTATACTAGATTCCCTACATGTAAAGTAAAACATTTCAAAAGTTTTTTTTTTTAATTTGTTGATTAGAGCGTACAGCTCATGAAAGTCCAAAATCCAGTATCTCAAAATATTAGAATATTTACATTTGAGTTTCATTAAATGACCATCCCTACAGTATAAATTCTGGGTATCTCTTGTTCTTTGTAACCACACTAATGGGGAAGACTGCTGACTTGGCAATGGTCCAGGAGACAATCATTGACACCCTCCACAGAGAGAGTAAGTCACAGATGGTCATTAATGAATGTGGTGGCTGTTTACAGAGTGATGTATCAAAGCATATTAAATGCAAAGTTGACTAGAAGGAAGAAATTGGGTAAGCAAAGGTGCACAAGCAACAGGGATGACCGCAAGCTTGAGAATACTGTCAAGTAAAGCCGATTCAGACACTTGGGAGAGCTTCACAATGAGTCGAATGAAGCCGGAGTCAGCGCATCAAGAGTCACCACACTCAGACATCTTCAGGAAAAGGACTACCAAGCCACTTCTGAAACAGAAACAACGTCAGAAGCATCTTTCCTGGGCTAAGGAAAAAAAGAACTGGACAGTGAACAGTGGTCGAAAGTCCTCTTTTCAGATAAAATTAAACTTTGCATTTCATGTTGAAATCATGGTCTCAGAGTCTGAAGGAAGACTGGAGAGGCACATAATCCAAGCTGCTTGAAGTCTAGTGGGAATTTTCTGAAGTTAGTAATGATTTGGGGGGGCCGTGACGTCTGCTGGTGTTGGTCCATTGTGTTTTATCAAGTGCAAAGTCAATGCAGCCATCTTCCAGGAGATTTTGGAGCACTTTATGCTTCCATCTGCTGATAAGCTTTATGGAGATGCTGATTTCCTTTTCCAGCAGGACTTTAGCACCTGTATTGGCCAGCCAACATGCCTGACCTGAATCTATGGGATATTTTTAAGAGAAAGATGAGAAACAGTCGATCCAACAATATACAGATGATCTGAAGGCTCAGTAGTGCCTCAGCAGTGCCACAGGCTGATCACTTCCATGCCACACTTCACTGATGCTATAATTTGTGCTAGGAGCAAGTCATTTGCTGAAATATGTGCTGCCGACCAAGTATTGAGTGTACAAATGAACATACTTTAAAGAACTTGAACTTTTCTGTTTTGAAAATCCATTTTTTGATTGATCTTAGGAAATATTCTAATATTTTGAGATACTGGATTTTGGACTTTCATGAGCTGTACGCTCTAATCATCAAAATTAAAAAAAAAAAAAAACCCTTTTGAAATGTTTTACTTTACATGTAGGGAATCTAGAATATATGAAAGTTTCATTTTTAAAAATAATTTACAATAAAAAAAATGAACTTTTTCACGATATTCTAATTATATGACCAGCACCTGTAGCTCTGACTTGAGTTACTAGAGGCCTTGTAGCTCTCATTGTTGCACTTCCTCCGTAGAAGGGCCCGGATCTCTGCCACCTCGGTGTTGGGGAATCGCTCCCTCACTGCATCTGTGAAAACAGGAAAGAGACATGGGGATGAATTAAAACAGGATAGACAATGTATAACATTGAAATACAATCATTGATTATAATGGATTTGTCAATCAATCATGACAATGGATTTGGATTCATAACTATGACATTACTGTACCTAAAATTGCATTGGTTTTTTCTGGCTCAAGCTGCTCCTTCAGCTTGCCTTTTTTTCCTTTCCCTGTGAGGGTTGCCTATAAACGCAACATGTCACTTGTGGTCACAGTATTGGTACCTGCGCCAATTTGCCAGAGGCCTTGTAGTTATATCCGTACCAGGGCTGGGATGAACAAAGTTTCACGTGGAGCATTCTGAGATATTTTTTTTGCTGAATTACCGCGGAGTGCGAGTTGTGCTAAAAAATAAACTGCCGGGATAATCACACAGCGCTTGCCGTAGGCTACACGTCCAATAATGACATGTCCGATTCGCGAACTAATGACTCATTTGAACTGATTCACTTAAATGAATAGTTAAAACAACTGATCTGTCCAACACTGAACTCATGAGACGTCTGAATCGGTGTATAACAAATCGGTACACTTTACAATAATGTTCCATTTATTAAATTCTAGTTACCTACATTAGTATTTTTTTTTAAGAAAAAGGTGAGTGGCAGAGTGTACTACTATACGTTGTTGTTATTTTTATGTGAATGAAGAATTAAAAGATGCACTTTTTTCAGTAAGCTTAAAGCTATGTGTTTTCAACAAATGTTAAATTCTGTTGGTTCAGGAAGGACACCATGACAGGCTGCTGGCTCCCACTGTCGCTGTTAATTTTTATTGATTTTTTGTTGGAAAAGCACTTAAATAGCTTAAAGCCCTCAGGTTTACATTGGTTACTGTATTCTTTCAATTGCTCTAAACAAGTATTTTGGGTGACCTTTTTTTTATTGAATGACATCAATTTGTTATTTTCATCTGAAAGAAGAATTACAAGATGCACTTTTTTATTAGTAAGCTAGGCCTATGTGTTTAAGGCTTCAAGGTTTTATCGAACGCTACCTCTGACTAAGAATGCATTACTTTGCATTTGTATAGTCTTTTATTTTGGACTTTTTACAAATTGGTAATAGTCAATTAATGGGGAGATTATCGATAATCGAATCAAACCGAAATAGAATCGGACTGAAAAAAACAAAAACAAAAAAGAGTCGTTAGATTAATCGATGCACCGAAAAATAATCGCTAAATTAATCGTAAAAAAAATTATCGTTTATCCCAGCCCTAATCCAACCCACTGTCACTTTTACCATATTGCTTAATCAGTGAAATTCAAACAAGAAGTATTAACAGTAGTCAATGACGGCAAAAATGGCAGAGTTAAGTGGATTTTCAAATTTGTAATCTGGGAAGTCAGGTCTGTATTCCAAGACATAACGTGAACATGCATGTTCTTCAAATTAAAGGGTTAGTTCACCCAAATAGCAAAATTATGTCATTAATAACTTACCCTCATGTTGTTCCAAACCCGTAAGACCTCCGTTTATCTTTGGAACAAAGTTTATTTTAGATTTAGTCCGAGAGCTCTCTGTGTGTCCAGAAAGGTAAGAAAAACATCATCAAAGTAATCCATGTGACATCAGAGGGTCAGTTAGAATTTTTTGAAGCATCAAAAATACATTTTGGTCCAAAAATAGCAAAAACTACAACTTTATTCAGCATTGTCTTCTTTTCCGTGTCTGTTGTGAGAGAGAGTTCAAAACAAAGCAGTTTGTGATATCCGGTTCGCGAACGAATCATTCGATGTAACCGGATCTTTTTGAACCAGTTCACCAAATCGAACTGAATCGTTTTAAATGGTTCGCGTCTCCAATACGCATTAATCCACAAATTACTTAAGATGTTAACTTTTTTAATGTGGCTGACACTCCCTCTGAGTTCAAACAAACCAATATCCCCGAGTAATTCATGTACTCAAACAGTACACTGACTGAACTGCTGTGAAGAGAGAACTGAAGATGAACACCGAGCCGAGCCAGATAACGAACAACAGACTGACTGATTACACTACAGATGAAGTGAAATCAGTGTACACTTTAATAAATTATACTTTGTATTAAAAATAAGCGTACTTACTAAAAGTACACTAAATTACCACTATACATTTTTGTATTTTAACATATTTTATGAGAGTACTCTGATATGCCACTAAAAATACACTTATTTTAGAGTGTACTGTATAAAGTGTACAGAAGTCACACTTCTAATGAAGTGAGAACATAGTACACTTTAAAAAAAGTATACTAACAATTAATTTCCAAAAAAATATACTTCCCATAAGTACACTGAATTGCCACTCTAAGTATGTCAAATTTAATACACTTAAAAAAAAAAACTTCAATACAATTTAAAATACATTTACAACAAAGTACACTTTCAAAAAGTACATTTAAAAAATAATTTGATTACTGATAAATTAGTATACTTACTGTTTGGACTATTAAGTTGAACTTAATTACATCTTTTTCGAAGTATACTTTTATAAAGTACAAACCAAATACTCTTTAAATAAAGTACAACAAGTAGAAGTATACTTGTTTTATAATTCATGTACTTCATTCATATTTCAAATACACTAAAGTATACTACTTTTTTACCTGGGTTAATAAAGATTGTGCACAATATATGTTTGGTTCTGACTCCGTCTGCTAATAAATTGCCTCTTAAGTGATTTAGATCCTGAATCCATGCTCTAAGTAGCACGGTACAATAAGAATGTTATTTTTCCATAACCTGGAAATGAACATTTCTTAGAATTATTAAACAATCAACACTAAGTGTTCCCTGGACAACAGGTTAATTGATTGTAATATTAAGATTAATGTAGCTATATCCAGTTAATCTGATTAACAGATTTACATATTCATAATTAATCATAATTAATAAATCATATTGAGTTATGAATAATTATTAATATTTCCCATTTGAGTTAATTCGCTACAACATAGCAGAGATTGAACTCTTCTCCAAAGAGGTTTGTCTCATTAATCTTAACATGCCTTTACTGAGAGTTCTTTATTAATATGTTAATACATTTTTTAAAAAAAAAGAAAGAAAGAAAGCCTTATTTTCTATATTGTACCTCTGAAGGAGTGGGAGAATGAGCTTGAAGATCTTTTCACAGTTTTGTCAGATGAGGACAGGACTCATGAGTTATTCAACATGGCTGTAGAAAAGATTACTGCACTGTTTGGAGATGATGCAGAAAAGAAAACTTTAAAAGAGCTCAAGAAAGATGACAAATTTGCTGAGATTCAAACCTTTGTGTCCACCAGTAAGACAATCTCAAAAGTTCATTTGTTTAACACTATAGGCTTCATTACAGTATTACATGTATAATAATGTATTCTGAATTCTTGTTTGGCAGTGAAGTTAATAATTTCTCCACAGGTCTCTGAATTCACCAATGTTGTTGCAAGTTACATTCAACACAGTGAGTCCAGTCCTGGTGGCTGGTACTGGCCGCTTGTGAAGAGTGTGACGATCAAGATTCCAGATTGTCATGAACTCCTGAAACACATTGTGCTTGTTGATATTCCTGGAACTGGAGACTGCAGTAAGATTAGAGATGACAAGTGGAAATCTGTAAATATATTACTACACGTTTCAAATCATTATAGAAACACAATCTATGCTACTACAACCATGTCATCTAAATCACTGTTTCAATCTTGTAGACACTGAGAGAGTGCTCTATTGTTTGGATTGTAAGTGATATCAATCGAGCAATCACTGACAAAGAACTCTGGGGGATTTTAAAGCACTGTACTACAGAACTGGGACCAGGAGGAGAATGCAAACACATTAACTTCATCTGTACAAAGACTGATGATATCAATCTAACAGCCTATGTGAGGTATTTGATTAAAATTACACACATGAAGTGAAAGGGAAGAATCTTATTAGAAACCTGATATTAGTAACATACAGCACCTCTTAATACAACATCTGTTTTAGTCTTGTACATTGCAATAATTTGACCAAAAAAAAAAAAAAAAAAAAAAATGACTCAACATTTCTTTTTAGATGTGCAAGGCTTACTACAGATCAACTCACAGGAAACCAGGTTTGGAAAATTTTAAAATGTTATATAGCAAACATTGTTCCCAGAGTAAATTTGCTGTTCAGTGAGATCTTTCATATCATTGAAACTGCAATTTAATTAATTTACTGAGAGGAATATCTGCTGTACAGTATAGTGCATAATCAATCACTAAATCAGATTTCACAATACTTCTTTATTAAGCAACTTATTCTCATATATTTATGTTTAAATCATTCTTCAGGATCAGGAAAAAGTATGCATACTTCATAGAAATAAAGATGCCAAGAAAAGGGTCAAAGAAAAGTTTGAAAATTCTGATATTAAGGGTTTTTTTATTTCCAAATTCTTTTTATTGTTATCAGTATATTGAATGATTTCTACTCACTTGTGGGTTTCTTTAACACATCCTTCTTTTTTCCCCTAATTTTCTAAATGTGTTCTTTTTTTCAGAAAATATTCAGAACAGACAATGATTTTCTAGTTTTTACTGTAAATTCCAAAGCATTCTTTGACACTAAATTTAATCTGGAACCAAATTAAACAGGTAGAGTATCCCTAATACCATTTTACCACATTATTCATGAGAAAAATATATTTTCAATGAATCTAAAGTTAAATACTTTTTGAACCAGACAAAGCTCTGATCACATTAATCCAAATCTTGCCCTTGTGTTTTGGAAATGGTTTATACCTGTAGAAATCCCAAAGCTGCAGGATGATCTGAGGATTATTAACAAGGACATTACCAGAGAACTGACCAGAGATTATGTCAATGAAGCAAAAGGAGTTTTGTCCTTGATCCAGAGTGTCCAGCCGGATACAGACAAGGAAACAGTATCAGTCAGAATTGTTGATATTTCACATGCTTGTCTTCAGAATGCTGCCAATATACATTATTCTGTAATTCACTGCTGTTTATGGATGTTTTAGGTCAAAATGAAAGACGAAATCTGCATGGAGTTTGAGGAGAGCCTGATGAAGGCACTAAATGAATTGGACAGTCGTTTTAACACCATTTATAGTGTTCTGGAACAGAGTCTCTCAAAGGGAGTGGAAAAATCTGTCAAATTATGTGTTGCCTCCACAAAAGCAATGATAATACCTGTGAGTGTGATTCAAGTGTTGTGAATAATCAGTCACAATTTTTCTTGACTTTATAACACTGGTATTTTTTTTTTTTGTGCTGTCACTCAGAATGATGGAAGGGGGTTTCATAAAATCCTCAGAGCTTTGTGCAGGAATGGTGGGTGCTATTTCTTGAAAAGTAGGAATGAACTCCTAGACTTAAACAACGCACTGGAAAACCTGCATGAATGTCTTGAAGAAGATTTCAATCAGATTTTTCGGTAAGAGCTGATTCATCATTTCATTTCTAGTGCCCCTTTGTTCAGTTTAGAATAAAATGAAATAAAAAATAATCTACAATGCTTGGCTAGTAACTTAGGATGTTTAAGGCTTCAGCATGATTAGTTATAGATAAGTGCATAAAATTAAGACAAGGCTGTTGACATTATGTTTACAATTAACATTAAATTGGAGCATGATTAATGATGGTCAACATGGACCCACTGCAGATTGCATTTGATGGAGTATTTTATCCATCCTATAGAAAACAATTGTAGAATTTGTTTGCTTACTATAAAAGCTAGAAGTGTTGTGAGGCCCTTTCGGCCTATGTAACTGTAAGGGTCAAACAAGTTTACTTGGCCACTGAGCATATTTTGTTGGTAATTTTCCACCAGACAACAGGTGGCTGCGAAATGAACAAGACCATCATTAAAGGGTATCACGTGAAGGCTTCTTGCCTCTGGGGAGTGTTGACTGTTTTGATACAAAGAGTTGACCATCAGTTGGCAGAAGGCCATGAGAAATTAAGGTAAAAGTTGTACAGTAGTTGGCAGTCGGCCACCCTTACTAAGAAAATTGTCCCTTACATAAGCAACACCTGAAGTTTTAATGACTATGGCAGAAAGGTCGGGGAGTACATAGGATGGAGGTGTGGGGGAGAAGAGCCCCCGTAGATGATATCATGGAAAATAACTGTAAGAGCGAATATTACCAGCCAATGATATTACTTTGGTGTGTTTTTTAAGAGATAAGAAAAATGTATAAAACTGTGCCCCAGCTAAGGGAGCCTAAGATGCGGAGCTGGCATCTCACTTTGTTGCTTGACAATAAAGTTAAATACTTCTGAGACCTGGAACTTCGACTCTGTGAGTTTTTCTTCGAGACCAGATCTGAAGGGACAAAGAAACATCAAATCTGCCACGACACATTTAGAGCAGAAAACCAGCAAATGACTCTGTTGTCCATGAAAATACAGATTGGGTTTAGTGACAATGTTAGATTAATTTGAGGCCAAATGTGTTGTGAAGTAAACATCCTTTATTTCCTATGATGCCCAAGCAGGAACAAAAATATGATTGCGCTTGTACTGGGTTTCCCTCTAGCGATGGGTCATTCATGACAGCCACATTCACTGTATAGAATCCCTCCCGAATCCTCAATGTGTCTTCTGGTTCAAGTATTTTGTTCATTTGTCACATGACAGCTGCATAGGTTCTGTATATAGAAAACAAAAATTAGTTCATATTTCCAATTTTATATGGTTAGTGTAGAGTGTTCACAGATAGAAATGGCGAAGAAATCTGAGTGGTAAGCAAACAGTCTTTGTTGACTCCCAACAATCAAACATATAAAATAAACTGTTGACACACTGCCTCGTATAATCTCAAATTGCAGCATCAGTCTCTCTCTCCCTGTCCCAGGTCTGAGCGGGGCACTTATATCCAGTCTCTCCACCAATCACTGGAATTGCACTCACAGCCTTCCTAAGAGTCTGCACTTTCGTGACATAATGCCGCTTTGACTGTCGGGAAGAAGTCTGCCGCGGAGCTCGCACCAGTGCGGGCTCAGCAAAAGTGCAAAACAAGGGCGCATATCGGCCACAAAGGAGGCAATCGCGAGCACCCTTCTGAAGCCTAAAATTGACAAATGGGACCATACGGTCTCGTAGACTTAACGGACACGTGTACTAGTGATGGGAAGTTCGGATAATTTTACCGACTCGGACTTTTGAGTCTCGTTCAGCAAAATGAACAAATCTTTTTTCAAGTCATTTCGTTCATTTTAGCAAAATGTAATTAAAATGTTACGTGTTACTTCCCCAACACATCTACTACTTATGCAAACGTTCATCACACTACAAACAATACAAAACTACAATGCTATAAGATAATTAAAAAAGATTAATTCATTCTTTACCTGGGTCTTCAGTTTATGATAAGCTCACCTCACTTCTTGTCTGACAAGTCTTCGGGTTTAAGTCATTCCTTAATCACGTGATAGGCAGCCCCATATGCTAAACCAATGCAGTCTGAGCCGGAAAGAGAATGGATTAGTTCGTTTCATGAGTCTTTCGGGTTTTTGAGTCGTTCCTAATCACGTGACAGACCCATACACTAGGGGTGTGACGAGACAGGTATCTCACGAGATGAGACGAGACTCGAGATTGAGTTCACGAGACGAGACAAGATTTTTACACACTATTTTTAAGAAATCCTCAATGGCAAAATACATGACTAGAAAAAAAATATTCTGCAGGTGTATTTGAAATGTTTTAACTAATCATCTCGTAATGAATGTCATTTAAGTTATACTTTCTGAGTATGAATTATTATATGCAGTAAAAGACAACAATACTCAAGCACTGTAAAAGGTTTTTCTACTAACTCAACTGACTGACTTCTTATCTGTATGATTTCAGTCCCTTTTGACCTCCTAACTGAACTCCTTTCCACAAACTGATCATAGAAATAAAAACAGTATAAATAAAAATGTTAACACTTTACAATAAGGTCTCATTTATTAACATTAATGTATTAACCAACATCAACTAACAGTGAGCAATATATTTGCTACAGTATTTATTAATCTTTGTTTATGTTAGTTAATAAAAATAGTCATTCATTGTTAGTTCATGATAGTTCACAGTGCATTAACTAATGTTAACAAATGAAACCTTACTATTTGTGCTTAATAAGATTAAGAGAAAACTGTTATTCATTTTTTATGGTAACACTTTACAATAAGTGCAACCAAAGTGCAAATAAGTCAAAATTTTTCTTTGATACAGAGCTAAGAGATGGTTACAACTACGCTGCCCAGCCTAAAATAGCTTTCATATTGAGAGATATCTGCATTCATCAGGAAGCCGCTTTCAAAATGCAGGGTATTGAAATCGCGTTTGAATGCGCGCTCGCGTTCACTTTCACTTTTAGCGATCGCGCGTAACTCTGTAAATATGGAGCGGTGGCAACCGTTATCCAACTGAATTAAATGTTTTTTTTTATTTAAATACAAAGCAAAACGACAGTGGAGGCATAATGTAAACGAAGCGGTGGCATATTCTTTCCTAATCATCCTAACACTCTGTCATGGCAACAACATCACGAGACTACTTTTCGCCTCGACGAGAAATCTCGTCACATATTAGTCTCGCGAGATCTCGTGCCACGAGATCTCGTCACACCCCTACCATACACTATTTCTGACATTCCTGTCACTATGTTTTTGTTACCGTTTCTTGAGGGTCTGTGGTGTGTTATTATTTTATTAATAAATAAAACCCTGTTATAAATAAAATATTGATTAATTTGTCTTTTTGACTGTCTATCTGTAAATAGAGTAAATAATAAATATAATAAAAAATAATAACAATAATTACTGTGCACCCATTTGTAAGGAAGGTTGTAAATTAACTAATTTCTCTAGCCAATGTTGTTACGTCACGGGACAAAAGAAACGAACAACCCGAGGACCTGAAAGATGAACTAATCAATTCCCTTTCCGGCTCAGAATGCATTGGTTTAGCATATGGGTCTGTCACGTGATTAAGGAACGACTCAAAACCTGAAAGACTCATGAAAAGAACTAATCAATTCTCTTTCCGGCTCAGACTGCATTGACTGAAAGAGGTGAACTACTACTAGCAGTACAGAACCTATAGAATATTGCGCATGCGCGACTGAACGAATCACCCCCCGAGACGACTCGTTCTTCCCGAGTCACATCAAAATGAACGAATCGTTCAAGAACGACACATTACTAACTAAATCTCAAAAGCTATCTTGTATGATTGGATACATTTTTGATGAATTGTAATGTATTTTTCCCTCATGATGCTTCCCCTTGCTGTTTGGTTAATGTAAATTTTTTTTGTAATGCATTGTTACTGAATTAAGATTAATTTTACTGAATAATATTCAAAGGTCCTCGTCCGTAAAATAATCCAATATTACATCACTATTTGCAACTCTATTTTGTTTTCTCTTGGCTTCAGTGTGAGTGGACAAACAGGGAAGTCGGTGCAGGAACAGATTGACAAGTTCAATATCATACAGAGTGATTCTGCTTATTTCAGATCTTCCACATTAAATCACATTCAGAAATTCATCAAAACAGAGGTGAGTTCAGTTATCTGTAATCTGGGCCTTTTCCTCTATGCCTGTCTTTACTTTCTTTGAACTCTGATTCCATCTTACAATTAAACAGGCTGTTTTTATAAACCAGTTGTTGTTGAAATGTACAGAACAAACTGTTAATGTAGGACTAAAGTAAGCAGGGTCCTTGATATTAAAAAACAAATTAAAAAAACCTTCAGCCTCTTTCTAGTTTTTTTTAATTTATTTGTGTCTTTTTTTCCCCTTTATTGAAAGGAAACTAAACTGAAGGCATCACTCAGCAGAGAAGTTGCTGATATAAAGAAGGACATCTACTCATCAATCCAAAAAACTATTGAAAATAAAATGGCATCTTGCTATGAACGTAAGATAAAACATTAAGGCCTGGTTTCACAGACAGGGTTTAGATTAAGCCAGGATTAGGCCTTAGTTAAAGGCCCACTGGGAAGCGCAGCATTATTCAATGCGTTGAAGTAATTTTAACTGAAACAGGAAGACAGGGCGATATATTGAACAGCCCCGCCCCTTTAAAAAACAAAAAACAAAAAAACAATAGCTTTTAGTTTATGTCAGCTCGGCCAGAGCCGTTAAACTCAGTAAAACCTCTGTTTCCTTCTAATCTCTAACCGTTTCTCCTCCTAATCTCCTATATCACTTTAAAATACAGCATTCTGTGCAGAATTTAAATAGGTCTGATACCTTTCGTGGTCTGAGCCGACTCGCAGATATTGATCGTCTCTGACTGGCATAAAGTTGGTTTGACGTTAGACGTTTGATATTCGTAAATTTAGGGACCGTCTCTAAAGTTACATCCGAAATTGGTATGCATGATTCTAACTTCAATAACATTTGAAGGGAATAATTTACATTCAAAAAAACAACTGTAAAGTGTTCATCTACATGTCAGCTATGATGCACACCTTTTATATTTTTGATATTTATTCAAATTAATTGTCAAATCATGTGTAAAAATGGCTATTTTTCATTACTGTATACGCTCATACATAAATATGCCATAATTTAAAGCTCAATAACATTTGAAGGAAATAATTTACAGTCAAAAAACCAACTGTAAAGTGTTCATCTACATGTCAGCTATGATGCACATCTTTTATATTTTTGATATTTATTAAAATTAATTGTCAAATCATGTGTAAAAATGGCTATTTTTCACTACTGTATATACGCTCATACATAAATATGCCATAATTTAAAGCTCAATAACATTTGAAGGGAATAATTTACAGTCATAAAACCAACTGTAAAGTGTTCATCTACATGTCAGCTCTGATGCACACCTTTTATATTTTTGATATTTATTAAAATTAATTGTCAAATCATGTGTAAAAATGGCTATTTTTCATTACTGTATATACGCTCATACATAAATATGCCATAATTTAAAGCTCAATAACATTTGAAGGGAATCATTTACAGTCATAAAACCAACTGTAAAGTGTTCATCTACATGTCAGCTATGATGCACACCTTTTAATTTTTTCATATTTATTAAAATTAATTGTCAAATCATGTGTAAAAATTGCTATTTTTCATTACTGTATATACGCTCATACATAAATATGCCATAATTTAAAGCTCAATAACATTTGAAGGGAATAATTTACAGTCAAAAAAACAACTGTAAAGTGTTCATCTACATGTCAGCTATGATGCACACCTTTTACATTTTTCATATTTATTAAAATGAATTGTCAAATCATGTGTAAAAATGGCTATTTTTCATTACTGTATATACGCTCATACATAAATATGCCAATATCCTACAAAAAATAGAACCAAAAAATTGATGTCTTAATAATGAAATGATTAACAGAACGGATGATACACAAACATTTCAATATATTTTAATTTATTTTCTTCATTTTATTTTCTGTCTGCTGGCCACCACTGACAAATTGGTTTTTTTGTTTAGAAAGCATGCAGGGAACTATGTACAATATTTGTATACAGACAGATTGTCAGTTGGAATGAAAGAACTTATTTACATAAAGAACACTTCCATTCAACCTTCTGAGCCTTCTTGAACTGTCTCTTAGACATGGAAAGGCATGCCACATGGAACCACCTCTGACAACGATGACATTCAATCTGAAAAAAAAATAAAAATAAGTAATAATAATAATAATATCAAATTGATAAGTAAACAATTACTCTCCTTCTCTCCCCCCCTCTCTCTCTCTCAATAGTATTTACTACATTTTTAGACAGTCTGAATAAGTCTAATGTCTGACTGGAGGAATGCTTTCTGATGTAGACTGTGTTAGGGAAGATGAAGGGGTGGGGCCAAAATGCTGCACTGGCCTTAGTAGATTTAGAATGTAAACACTGCCAGTTTTTTGTTTATTTTCTTGCGGTCAGGATATAAAGTGATGAATGAGTTTGAATATGACTGATTTTGTGCAGAAAAAAAAAATGTTTCTTTAAAAGTTGTTGTCTGTTAAAAATGTTTCTTTGTGCTGTTACATGCATAAGTATGCCCATAAGATTTGTATTATCAATGTGACATTACCCACCCAAAATGTTTTTGCTGGATCATCAGTGGGTTTTGAGGCATCAGCAGCACATACTGAGCAATAATGCTCCTTCTTGAACACTGAAAACATACAGTTATATGTTTAGCTGTGTTGGCAAATGATACATATATTAATGTGATAATAATGGTACACATATTTCTGTGATAAAACAAGTCTATACTTTATACCATAATTTAAATGACATTAAATGGCCTTTTTTTGAATTAGAAATAACTTACCTGAGGTTTTTAGAAGTTCCTCTGCCATTGCCAATCGCAGATGTTCTAATTTCTCCTTGGAAAAGTTTAAACTCAAATGGCAAGGGATATTTGGGAAAGCATCAACAACTTGCTTTGCCATCTACATAAAACAAGATAAGTTAATTTTGTTTCTGTCCACCACAGCAGCCATACATACAAAAAAAAAGATAAAAAGGAAGAAAATAAAAAAAAAACATGCATAAATGATAATCAGTACTCTGTTCACATAATCTGCAATGAACAAACATTAAAGAGTCTAAGCCTCCACACAATATAGAGTCTACTCTGACCCTTCCTGTATGTAGCCTTATTCTTGTACCGACCGCTTTGTTGTCTTAGTACACTCTAAAGATCTTATATATATATATCAATATATCAATATTCTTCTCCACAAATTTATAAGAATTATAAATTATAAATATAGTTTAGCCTGTATAAGAACTTGTTTTTCTTCATGTAGTACATGCAGGAAAACCAACCTGCATAACAAACACTCCACAGCTGTACCAGTCTTGTTGCAATGAATGGTTCATTTTTCCTCCATTCCATTTTATGTCCACCCAGTCATTTTTACTGAGAGAGTTTCTTCTCATCTTGAAGTACTCTCTAGACAAAGTAAATAAAGAAAATGAATATTCTTCATGCAAATAGCATTTTTATTACTCCTACTGTAAATGTAGAGATAGATGACAAAACAGTTGCTTCTTAGTAAGTGTTTCATTTCCTGGCTCATATGGTATTTTCCCGATCGCATCCCCACTGAAACTTTTTTAAATTAAAGAGACACATTATGTTAGCCAATTATGCTCTCTCTTTTATATTATTAGAAAGGCAACACTATCCATTGTACTTGTGGTGCATAAAACACAAAAAGTGTGAGAGGAAAAAAAGTGAGTCTAAATGATTGACAGGATAATATTAAGAATTAAAACATCATTACCTACTAACTTCCTATATAGTATATGGTATTTATTGTCTTTGCATATAGTATCTCACCATGACTCACTAAACACTTAATTATTGTGAGATGCTTGCTACTTACAGTAAAAGTCAATAGGTAAATTTATTTCAAGGATTTGACAGTGGTTTTAAAAAAAAAAAAAAAAAACTCTTAAAATTATAAGGCTAGTATACGGAAACAATGTCAAAGACTCAACACCTGTCATTTTATTCTTACGAAAACAATCATTTAAGACCCAGAGATTTGTAAACTCTATGCCAAGTCTCTGGAAAACCAAGAGAAGTGATTTTTTTTTTTTTTCTCTCAAAACAAAGTTCATAGCATTTTATTCACCATTCAATACACCATGACAAGAAACCGCAAAAAAGAACCAGTGGGCCTCTTTACACTAGGGGTTAGGCATTAAGGCTTCTTTTTTTTCTCTTATTTGTTACTCATAGTTGTTACAGTACATAAAAAGCAAAAATGTTACCGAAATCTCCAGGCTGCATGCATGGATTTTGCTTCTTCATTGTGTCCTTCTGGGTCAACCACAAACACCTGACTGGATGCTACATGGAGATACTGTGCAAGATAAAAAAAAAGGAAAAAAAGAAAAGAAAAAAGTAACTAGAATTAAACAAAACAAAAACTGTAGAAAAACTCTTTTGAAAAAGTCTGGTCTAATGAATGAATGAATGAATGAATGAATGAATTAAGTCACTCATTCATTCAGTGATTTTTCAAACCAACCGAATTATGATCATATACCATACAGAATAGAGTAATGTTGTGTCATGTATATTAAAACAGGCTTATAAAATGTATTCACCAAAAACACCCAATGATTCCGGTTGACATTCAGGAAACTTATAATTCCCTCATAGTCATCAAAGTTCACCTGTATTTTAAATATAAAAACACATTTCATTTTTATGTAACTATCTTTTAATGTTTTATATCTTTTACTATTAATGATAACTAAAGATAAAAAATATATTTTTTACCTTTGAGAGACTATGTCTCCGTACTTGATCTCTTTCACCATTAATTATAACATCTGCTGTGAAGTGATCTAGTACATAAATCCTTTGTCCATGGTCACTGTTGTTCGCCAATACTTGAAAATAGCATTGGATTGTCTAAGAACAAAAGATCAGAAATAATAAATAAATAAATAAAAACTTTTTCACAACAAACGTTGAATTTGGTTTGAGAAAGTTTGAGAAAGCTTGACCAGAATGTTTGAAAAAGTTTTAAAAATATGAAGTTTGAAGGTTTTTAGTTTGAAGTTTTTAAATCTGTTTTAAAGTTTACATTTTTTGAAGGCAATACAGTCTATCAGAAAAACAGATAGATATATAGGTTCCGTTAATGTATGTCTGTGGATGTCACTGTCACCGTCTGTCTCACCGTCCCCAGACTCCATTTCCCAGCATCCCTCTGTATCCACACCTGCACCCATTTAGCTCATCATCAAGAATTCCCTGCACCTGCACTTCCTCATCAGCACTCCCTTTAAAAGACTCACTCCTCCTGCATATATTTGTTTGTCCTCATCTTTGTTGTTTTAGTTGTTCTGTTCCTGTGTTTAAGTATTTTGATAAACCTTTGCTGCTGTATTTGATCCTGCATCCTCTCCATGATTTCAACTAACCCTGACAGAAGGACAGACCCCATGAATATGGATCATCAAGCAGCACACCCTTCTCTCATGGCTGAAGACTGACTGTGCAGACCGCGGCAGAAGGGCAGGCTGTTGGAGGGGTATGTGGAGGAGTTCCTGGAGGTCAGTTATCAGGTGGGTTGGGATGCATCCCACAATGCTTGTTTTCTGATGGGTCTGGATGAGGATACTACTTGGTATCACAAACCTGCTTGTGAATTCTCCTTAATTGAATCGACAAATCTTGTTCTTTATTTAAACACTTCTAATTTTGAAGTTGAAGTAAATTATCATCCTCATCCAGTCCCATCAGAAGCAAACAAGGCCTCGCCAACTCTCCTCACTCTGGATCCCTTCACATACTGCTTCAACGGTCCTGTCCATTCCTGGCCGTCAGACTTTCCCTGGGGAAGAAAGTAGGTCTCCAACAGTGCTGACCTGGGAGCCAAGGTGGTGGACCTGATGATTAAATCAGTTAGGTCAGCGCTGAAGTCCGCCACCATTTCAGTGACCGCTTCTCTCCGCAAGCCCGCTCCAGGCTCCGTTTCAACCCACGGCCCTTTACGGGAGTCCCGGCAGTCCAAAACACCCTGACTCTCGCCCGAGTGTGTTTGTTTTTTTTTTTTTTTTTTTTTTTTTTAGGGCGGGCTATCCGTCCCTGAACTTAGTGGCTGAGCTTGGGGACTAGGCTAAGGCCACTGGACCCACCATGGCACCTTGGTCAGCCTGCACTGTCCTGGAGACAACCTACCCTGCAGCACCCGGACCACCCGTCACGTCTCCAGGACGCCCGCCCTCCCTCCCGGGAGTAGTGTCACTGTCACCGTCCATCTCACCGTCCCCTGACTCCATTTCCCAGTATCCCTCTGATTCCACACCTGCACCCAGTTAGCTCATCACGGATTCCCTGCACCTGCACTTCTTCATCAGCACTCCCTTTAAAAGACTCACTCCTCCTGCATGTATTTGTCTGTCCTCATCTATGTAATGTTAGTAGTTCTGTTCCTGTGTTTAAGTCTTTGTTAATAAACCATCGCTGCTGTATTTGATCCTGCATCCTCTCCATGATTTCAACTAACCCTGACAGAGGGATGTTCCCAGTTGACCATAGTTTTTCTAAAAAAAAAAGAAGTCAGATCAGATTCAAAAAGGTGGAAGAGACAGTCATAAAATTGTCTAATAGCATTTCACTAGGTTGGCTTTCTCAATCCAACCTAATGATAGAGTATTTAAATAGCATTTATGTAAGTTGGCTTTCTGCAGCCAATGTACTTCTCAACTGGTGATTAACATTGATACAACATGCTTAAAGGGATAGTTCACCCAAAAACAATGGTCATTTACTCATCCTCAGGTTGTTCCAATCCTGTACACATTTCTTTGTACTGCTGAATGCATGCAAAAGAAATATTACGTTTCTAACCAGGCCTCTTCCTTAGGTTTCAACGGAACCAAAGAAAAATATAGCTGCAAGCAGCAATTCGGGGCCAAGCCCCAGAAGGAGCAGTAGTGCAATACGGAGCAGGATGAGCAAAAACAGCAAAATTGAATGTACATGCAAAACAGCTGGTTCAGAAGGACAGGTGGAAATGAAATGAAAATCAATAGAAGTTCAGAGAATGAACACGGAATGAACTAAAAACACTTGTATCTCATTCAAGAGGAATAAAGATTAGTACAATGCTTATTTGGATAAAAAAGGAATCAAAATGACTCATTACACACATTTGTATAAAGTCACCCCCCACGGGATTTGAACCTACGACCTCCAGATCCAGAGTCCATTTCTCATCTCATTGCACCACTGTGCAGGTGAATGCTTGCATAACTGTCGAAGTTCATTAGTTCATGTGAAAATGAACTCAAAATGAAGAATTTTTATAAAACT
The DNA here is from genome assembly GCF_018812025.1 of Megalobrama amblycephala. Taxonomy (NCBI): domain Eukaryota; kingdom Metazoa; phylum Chordata; class Actinopteri; order Cypriniformes; family Xenocyprididae; genus Megalobrama; species Megalobrama amblycephala. Next base: position 42,691,480 of record NC_063057.1, on the reverse strand, counting down.
GCACTGAATGTTATATTTAATAACTTTACTTTATATCATTCTGCAGCTCATCATGCTGTAGCGCAATACAGAGCAGGAAAAGGAAAAAAAGCAGAAAATGGACAAACATGAAACAGCTGGTTCAGAATTACGGCGAGAATGAACTCAGAATGTACATAAGCTTAGATGAAAATGAACACAGCATGAAACAAAAAGCATTTATTTCTAATCCAAGATAAGGAATCAAAACACACTATTTTATAAAACCGCTCCACCTGGGATTCGAACCCACTATCTTTGGGTACAGGGATCTTCAAGTAATTGGCTTTACACATTGAGCTACTTGAGGATGCACATTCAACAGGCTGTGGAAGAGAACGTTTAGTGTAACAAAGAATTCACAAAAAAAGCATTACTTAGCATGCTAACCATATTAGCATGCTAAGCTAACTTAATGCTAATGAAGCTCATGGTTAACTTGATAACTGAAGAGCCACATTAAAGAGAATGACAACTGGTTAGCATGCTAAGCAATTAGCATGCTAAGCTAACTAGCATAAGACAACAAACACAAGCAAGGTCACATTCAGAGACGAATATCTCGGGAATGGTAGCGAATATCAAAAATCCGTTCAGTCATTTCTGTGCGGCTCGGTCCAAAGATCATCTGAGCGGATTTTGGACAAAATTCACCAAAATTTGCAGGAGGAGTACCGAAAAAACTGTTTTTCATTTACTTCAATATGGCAGACAGGTACATTTAAGGAAAATGAAAAATGATACATTGTCGGAATCGGCATAAACCAGGGAATGAAATGACATAAAGCATACACATTTTGGAAAGTGTTTTCAAAAGTTATAAGCGTTTTTGCAATAATCATTACATCTGTGGAACAGTAGGTGGCGCTGTGCTGAAACTTACTGTAATGGGCGGAGACTTAATGTAAGAAGTTGAATAGCATCAGAATAAAGAGACGAATCAGATGTACTAAATTGTATTTTTCTAGAGCAAATGGTTCAAAAGTTATAACCTTTAGAATGTTGAATTTTTGAACTGGTGGTGGCGCTATAGAGTTGATCCTAGAGACTCCAAAATTGGTCAGATTTCTAGACATGACCATCACTACAAGTGTGCCAAATTTCATCATTTTCTCATGTTCCGTTGATAGGGCTGCCATAGACTCCCATTCGGGAGGAAGAATAATAATAAAAGGGAAAACGTACAATTACAATAGGGGCTACAGCCCCTTTGGGGCTTGGCCCCTAATTATACAGGTTTGGAACAACCTGAGGGTGAGTAAATTATGACAGAATTTTCATTTTTGGGTGAACTATCCCTTTAACAATGGCTTAACACTGTCATATTTACACTACATGGGTTACTATTCCTCTATGCACAAAGATTATTTTTTGAATTGTCTTAAAAGCAAAGCATTTCCTAATGGAATGAATTTTTTTTTCTCACCTCCCCTGCCAGCCATTTATGTGGCTGGAGTGTTTTCAGCTCTGAATGATGCAGGATAAAGGACCTTTTTTGTCCTTTGACTGTGTGACGGCAATGACAATCTCACATGCTTTCTTAGACCACAGAGACTGGATCTGCAATGCAATATTTAAATTTAATATTAAATGTATGAGTTATTGTGAACAAAAGCTTTATTTCATGATTGAGAATTTCATCATACCTGGGCTGACATGTCCTCTGAATTATCTTCAGGTGTATGCTTTGTCTTGCGTCTTTTTGGTTTGGGCACTGCTGGTCTTTCAGATATTGATTTTTTTTGGCAGATTGCTCAACTTGAGAAAGACTATCAAGATTATGCATCATCTGATGACAGATAAATAGACAGACAGACAATTTAATATTAAATAAGTTAATGTAAACAAAAACTTAATTACATGATTGAGAATTTCATTATACCTGGGCTGACGTATCCTCTGAATGATCTTCAGGCACTGCTGGTCTTTCAGATATTGATTTTTTTGGCAGATTGCTCCTCAATTTGAGAAAGACTATCAAGATTATGCATCATCTGATGACAGATAGATAGACAACTTAATATTAAATGTAGTATGAGTTATTGTAAACAAAAGCTTTATTACATGGTTGAGAATTTCATCATACCTTGGCTGACATGTCCTCTGAATGATCTTCAGGTGTTTGCTTTGTCTTGCGTCTTTTTGGTTGGGGCACTGCTTCTAGTGGATCAAAATACTTTGATCGACGCTTTGCTGATCCTTCAGATATGGATCTTTTGGCCCATTGCTCCTCTTGCTGGTCAATGGTCTGTTGCTTGGGAGATGCATTTTGAGACAGACCATCAAGGCTATGCATCATCTGATGTTGTGTGTATCTTCCTTGCAGAGAGTTAAACATCTTTGTAATGAAATCTGCAGGCCGCAGGAACTTCTTTCGATGTAAAATGTGATTCTTCACGATTGAAAACCACTGCTCCACATGGCAATTTGTCTCCCTTGTTTTGATATCTTTGGTATTCTCTTTGAAGAATCTGCTCAGGTCCCCAAGCAATATGCCACTCCAAAGGGGGAAAATGCCCATATAGTTCTTCATGAGGACATTCATAATTCCTGGGCAGTAGAATTCATTACTTTTGTTACTCTCTGTCTCTACACACCTGGGCCCTCATTTATCAACAGTGCGTAGAAAAGGTTCTATATTTTGTCCAACGAATGAAATTTAGAATGTGCCTAAGTACAAGAAAATCCGCATTTATCAAACGTGCGCACACAGTTCTTACGCACATGAGTAAGCAATCATTGTTGATAAATCCCACATGTGCGTAAGTACCATGCTCGTTCACGTTCAAGGTCATTAGCATTCGGAAACGCCTCCAATTAACCATATATGGTGACAAAACTTCCCTTTAAAAATCACGTGATTGTGTTTTTTCCTTATCGCAATAATGGCAAAGAGAGCTCTTGCCAAGCAGATCAGCATGATCTTAGAAAACGCGCTCTCCGTGGAGCGCATTTTTTGCAAAGTCTTCCAATAACAATAAAATAAAATAAAGTTTACTTAATTTTACTTTTACAAGTTTTTACACACATAGACTATTTAAGTAAACTTCAAATATGGATTTAAGTTACTCAGCTAAGATAAATAAAATTATAAGAAATTTTAATAATTAATAATTCCTATTTAGTTGAAAATTCTTAACATTTTACAAAAACAATATAACACTGAAAGAAACCATGCTATTAATGTGGATTGCTTAATGCATACTGTGACACTCTTAAATGATTTTTGTGTGTAGTGTCACTGTTCTACCACTAGATTATCTGCGTAAGCATGCTCAGAGGTGTGCTTATATTTACACACATTTCTACGTATAAGTACAAGTTGGCGAATCCCACACTTTGCATGAAACTGTTCTTACGCACTCACTACGCACAAATCTGTCCGTACGCACCATTGATAAATGAGGGCCCTGGTCTTTTCTAGAAGACTGTTGAACACATGTGTGAAGGGAGATTTGCCACAGATTGTCCTGATATTGCTAGAACTCTCCATGTCTTCTACGTATGGTGGAAGTGTTTCAACAATTGAAGTGGGTTTGGACTTTAGGATTTTTTGGTCCAGTGTGTTTTTTGCCGCCATAACTTCTTTGGAATAGTTTGCCGATGTGAACAACACAGCCATATCTTGAAAGATGTTAAGCGCTTCCTGGAGGGTGGCACTGTTAAGTAGAAGACCAAAAGAGTATGTTTCCTTTGAAAAGGCTTGTGTTACAGCCTTTATAATGTGGGATGAACAGAGATGGAGCACTGTGAAATTCACTGCATCTGCACTTTTCACTTTTTGGTTGACAATTAAATGTGCTCTGTTTATATAGGATGAGACACTTTCTTTGTTGAAGGCCAGGAGGACACTACCAATGAGTGCCCAGCTAAAATCAGTCTCAACCTGGTGGACCTTCCGTGTCGTTATCTGGCTTAGATGTCTCAGTGTTTCCATCTGCCAAAATGTGAGAGTTGGTATGGAGTGCTCAGTTGATATCAGCTCAGACACAGGAATGGGTGGCTTATCCTTCCCCTTTCCAGGGAGAACAAGGGCATAATAAAGAATTCTTTTGTTTTGATTGGGGATCCGTGACATGACACTGCCTGTAGCATCTAGATGCAATGTGATTGGGGGTGAGTTTTTTAAATGTTCTGCCAGTATTCGTAGACCACAATCTGTATACAAGTGGACACCGAATGGGTCCACTTGTAAGTGTTGAATGTAACCTGCCACTTGTGAGGCAGTACCACTGCTTTCCTTCATGATCTTCTGACAGAGCATCATCTCCATTACAACATCGTCATGGAGTCTGGTACTTTTCCTGACTTCACTGGATATTACTCTTAGGACATCCATAGTAAGGCATCTGGAGATGTTGCCAGCCAAGATCTCATCTGGTGGTGTGTTTCTTAGTGATTCATAGTAATGCTGACTTACTCCTTTTGCTATTGCTGCTGCAATTTTTCCTCTTTTAGTGAATTTTGCATTTCTGAATTTCAATTCTTTGTCCTTGTGGGTCACATCACCCATTCGCATGACGTGTATGTCAATATGCTTCTGGAATGGTTTGGGCTTTGTTTGAATTGTAAATTTGTATTTTGCTGAGCAATCATTAAAGACACAGACAGCAAGTGCCCTGAAATAAGGTGCTCTTTTTTTATGACTTTTCCGGCATTTTACATGCTGATACTTGAATGAAAGGACACAGCAAGGATTTACTTTGGTGAATGCTTCATAAAAGACATCTGTCCAGGGCTTTTGTAACTGAGTTGAGCCTGCTTGTGGCTTTATTTTTTTCCAACGTTTTGTTTTTATGGTCACTACAAAAATCTTTGGTCCTGGTCTTGTTTTTCTCAAGTTTCCTGTGTCTGTCTCATCGTTATTCACGTTCATCAGCATGTTTATGGTTCCTGTCTCCAGCCTCATCTTCCCTGTCACAAGAATAATCCTCGTCCCTCCTTTCCTCTGTATCACTCAGCTTACTTTGCCCTGAATTTGCATCATCATCCTCATCTTCATCTGCAGTGTTGTTCCTGTCTCCAGCCTCATCTTTCCTGTCCTCATCTTCCCTATCACCTGTGCTGTTCCTGTCATCTTCCCTGTCGAAAGCATAGTCTTCATCCCTTCTTTCCAGTTTATTTTGCCCTCCACTTGCCTCATCAATTTTCTCATCTTTCTCAACATTTTCCCTATCTTTGAATTAAAAAAAAAAAAAAGTTTGGCTTAATCAATGACTGCATTTTCTAAACAGGGCCTCAAAAATTGAATATGATTTAAAACTTATAAATATGCTACATAAGGTGGTGGTGGCCAAAGACTTTTGCACAACACTGTAAGTATTTTATTTTTTTTAAAGATGGGTATATAATATAATTGAGAAACACATGATACTCAATACTGTGTGTGGTTACCTGGATGATCTACGACTGTTTTTATGTTTTGTGATTGTTGTTCATGAGTCTCTTGTTTGTTTTTGAACAGTTAAACTGAGCTCTGTTCTTCAGAAAAATCCTGCAGATTCTTCAGTTTTCCAGCATCTTCTGTATATTTGAACCCTTTCCAGCAGTGACTGAATGATTTTGAGATCCATCTTTTCACGCTGAGGACAATTGAGGGACTCAAACACAACTATTAAAAAAGGTTCAAACATTCACTGATGCTCCAGAAGGAAACACGAGTCAGGGGGTGAAAACTTTTGAACAGGATGAAGATGTCCAAGTGTTTCTTATTTCAATATATAAATTTTTTTCATTTAGTACTGCCCTTCGGAAGCAACAGAAGATACTTGCATGTTTCCCGGAAGACAGATTAAATACAATTGACTTTGACCTTTGACCACATTCCAAAGGTTTTCACCCCCCGACGCTTAATGCATCGTGTTTCCTATATATATATATATGTACACACACATATATATATATATATATATATATATATATATATATATATATATATATATATATATATCGTGTATATATATATCATGGTGTACATATATGAAATTCAATGAAATTCAACTGGCTTTATCTTTCTGTGAACAAAATCCATTAAAGTGTAACTGCTTTTGCTATCAAGTGCATTTTGTGTCAACTAATTGATTTGAGTTCACAGAATTAGTCCTAGACTTGGCATCCCATTCAGTAAGTGACAGCTCATATATATTGCCACTTGAGGGTTCGAGATCGACTCTGAGCAGGGTGGTTAGGATTGGAGGGTGAGTTTTGGAGGTGGAGCAATGAAGAGAGGGGTGGGTTTGTTTGGGTTGATTTCAAATATCAACAATGTCCAATAGTGTAGTTGAAAAAATAGGCTACCCCAACTTTGAAAAAAGAGCTAGTGTTTAGAATAATTGTTTTTTAAATAAAAAATTGAAATAAATAGTTTAATGATTTATTAAAACTCTAACCCCCGGTTTCACAGACGAGGCTTAAGACTAGTCCCAGACTAAAATGCCTGTTTAAACTGCTTTAACTGAATCTTGCACTGATCTTAAAATATGTCAGTTTCACTCTTTTGTCTCAGGATGGACACCAGTAATGTTTGTTTTCTAAGGCACGTTTATAAAAAGCTAATTAAATGTCCTAACTACATTAAAGTCTACTCCTGGCTAAATCTAAACCCTGTCTGTGAAACCAGGATTTAATGTTATCTTACGTTCGTAGCAAGATGCCATTTCATTCTTAATAGTTGTTTGGATTGACGAGAAGATGTCCTTCTTCATATCAATAACTTCTCTGTTGAGTGATGCCTTCAGTTTAGTTTCCTTTCAAAAAGTGGGAAAAAAAACACAAATAAGTCAGAAAAATCATGAAACATCAAGAATTTTTTATATCAAGGATCCTGCTTACTTTAGTCCTACATTAACAGTTTATTCTGTACATTTCATCACCAACTGGTTTATAAAAAACTGTCTGTGTAAGTGTAAAATGGATACAGAGTTTACATATGTTTTCAAAAAAAGTAAAGACAGGCACAGAGGAAAAGCCTCAGATTATAGATAACTGAACTCACCTCTGTTTTGATGAATTTCTGAATGTGATTTAATGTGGGAGATCTGAAATAAGCAGAATCACTCTGTGTGATACTGAACTTGTCAATCTGTTCCTGCACCGACTTCCCTGTTTGTCCACTCACACTGAAGCCAAGAGAAAACAAAATTTAATTTTTTCCCTCAGTAACAATGCATTAGAAAAAAGAAAGACATAAACCAAACAACAAGTTGATGCATAATGAGGGGGAAATGCATTACAATTTATTCAAAATCTATTCAATCACACAAGATATTAATATAATAAGCTTTTATATTTTATTATATATTTTCTGAAGGGAAAATAAAAGTTGTTAATACACTGTTAACAGTTTATTGCTGGGCTACAATTAAGACATCTTGCTTTGAGAAATGTTCATTTTCCCACTCATCATACAGATTTAAAGGATTGTGTAACTGTAAGGACAACTGTAATAACCATATAAAATTGTAAATATGAACTAATTTCTGTTTTCTATATACAGAACCTATGCAGCTGTCATGTGACAAATGAACAAAAGACTTAAACCAGAAGACACAGTGGGGATTCAGTAGGTGAAACTAATCATTTCTTTTTTTTTCTGTAGTGAATGTTGCTTTCATGAATGACCCATCGCTAGAGGGAAACAAGCCCAATTTTATTTTTGTTCCTGCCCGGACATCATAGGAACAAACCTAAGGATGTTTACTTCACAAAACATTTGGCCTCAAATTAATCTAGCATTGCCACTAAACCCAATCTGTATTTTCCTGGGCAACAGAGTCATTTGCTGGTTTTCTGCTCTAAATGCAATCTGCACTTGGTCCATGTTGACAATCATTAATTTTGCTCCAATATAATGTTAATTGTAAATGTAATGTCAACAGCCTTGTCTTAATTATATGTACTTATCTATAACTGATCATGCTGAAGCCTTAACATCCACTGACCAAGCACTTGAAGATTATTTTTATTTTATTCTAAACTGAACAAAGGGGCACTAGAAATGGAATATGATGAATCAGCTCTTACGGAAAAATCTGTTTGAAATCTTCTTCAAGACATTCATGCAGGTTTTCGGCCAATGCCTCGTTTAAGTCTAGGAGTTCATTCCTACTTTTCAAGAAATAGCACCCGCCATTCCTGCACAAAGCTCCAAGGGTTTGATGAAATCCCCTTCCATTATTCTGAGTGACAGCACAAAAAATACCAGTGTTAAAAAGGCAAGAAAATTGAGACTGATTATTTACAACACTTGAATCACACTCACTTGAATCACAGATTTTGTGGAAGCATCACATAATTTGACTGATTTTTCCACTCCCTTTGAGAGACTCTGTTCCAGAACACTATAAATGGTGTTAAAACGACTGTCCAATTCATTTAGTGCCTTCATCAGGCTCTCCTCAAACTCCATGCAGACTTTGTTTTTCATCTTAACCTGAAACATCCATATAACAGCAGTGAATTACAGAGTAAGGTATTTTGGCAGCATTCTGAAGACAAGCATGTGAAATATCAGCAATTCTGACTGATACTGTTTCCTTGTCTGTATCCGGCTGGACACTCTGGATCAAGGACAAAACTCCCTTTGCTTCATTGACAATCTCTGGTCAGTTCTCCGGTAATGTACTCATTAAGAATCCTCAGATCATCCTGCAGCTTTGGGATTTCTACAGGTATAAAACATTTCCAAAACACAAGGGCAAGATTTGGATTAATGTGATCAGAGCTTTGTCTGGTTCAAAAAGTATTTAACTTTAGATTCATTGAAAATATATTTTTCTCATGAATAATGTGGTAAAATGGTATTAGGGATACTCTACCTGTTTAATTTGGTTCCAGATTAAATTTAGTGTCAAAGAATGCTTTGGAACTTACAGTAAAAACTAGAAAATCATTGTCTGTTCTGAATATTTTCTGAAAAATAAAAAAATTAATTAAATCAAATAGTTGTATTAAAGAAACCCACATGTGAGTAGAAATCATTCAAAATACTGATAACAATAAAGAGAATTAGGAAATACAAAAACCTTAATATGGGATTGTTCAAACTTTTCTTTGACCCTCTTCTTGGCTTGTTCATTTCTATGAAGTATGCATACTTTTTCCTGATCATGAAGAATAATTGAATACACCAATATATGAGAATAAGTTGTTTAATACAGAAGTATTTTAAAATCTGATTTAGTGGTTGATTATGCATTATACTGTAGAGCAGATATTCCTCTCAGTAAATTAATTAAATTGCAGTTACAATGATATGAGTATACCAGTACATTTTCTCAGGGAACAATGTTTGCTATAACATTTCTATTTTTTCAAACCTGGTCTCCTGTGAGTTGATCAGTAGTAAGCCTTGCAGATCTAAAAAGATATGTTCAAAAGAAATGTCACAAATTGTTATTTCTGAAATCCTGACCTTTGCATCATAAGACTAAGGCATATGTTGTATTAAGAGGTGCTGTTACTAATATCAAGCTTATACGTCCCCTTCAGTTCAATTTTAATCAAATACCTCACATAGGCTGGTACATTGATGTCATCAGTCTTTGTACAGATGAAGTTAATGTGTTTACATTCTCCTCCTGGTCCCAGTTCTGTAGTACAGTGCTTTAAAATCCCCCAGGGTTCTTTGTCAGTGATTGCTCGATTTGATATCACTTACAATCCAAACAATAGAGCACTTTCTCAGTGTCTACAAGATTGAAACGGTGATTTAGATGACATGGTTGTAGTAGCATAGATTGTGTTTCTATAATGATTTGAAAAGTGTAGTAATATATTTACAGATTTCCACTTGTCATCTCTAATCTTACTGCAGTCTCCAGTTCCAGGAATATCAACAAACACAACGTGTTTCAGGAGTTCATGACAATCTGGACAATCAATTCACAAGCGGCCAGTACCAGTCACCTTGACTGGACTCACTGTGTTGAATGTAACTTGCAACAACATTGGTGAATTCAGAGACCTGTGGAGAAATTGTTAACTTCACTGCCAAACAAGAATTCAGAATACATTATTATACATTTAATACTGTAATGAAACATTTAGTGTTAAACATATTAACTCTCATAAAAACTTACAACACTTTCTGAGATTTTCTTACTAGTGGACAAAAAGGTTTCAATCTCAGCAAATTTGTCATCTTTGTTGAGCTCTTCTAAAGTTTTCTTTTCTGCATCATCTCCAAACAGTGCAGTAATCTTTTCTACAGCCATGTCAAACAAGTCATCATCCCTGTCCTCACTTTCATCTGACAAAACTGTGAAAAGATCTTCAAGTTCTTTCTCCCATTCCTGCAGAGGTACAGAAAATATAGAAAATAAGGCTTTATTTCTTTCTTTCTTTTTTTATTTTATTAACATATTAATAAAGAACTCTGACTAAAGGCATGGTAAGATAAACAAGGAAACCTCTTTGGAGAAGAGTTCGATCTCTGCTATGTAGCTGGAGTCCTCCAGATTGGCTTCCACCTGAGTAACTACAGCTGTACAGGCACCAAAGCAACCAGATGGCAGTAGATGATTTTCCCCCAAGACTGCATTCAGTAGGGAGCTCTTCCCTTCTCCTGATTTTCCAAAAATCCCAATGGTTGCTTTCTTCCTGCTGACTTTATCCATTTGATTTATCTTTGAAGTTATGTCTCGAATCATAGAAGCTTCTTATGAGTTATCAGTGGCTCTATTGATGGTGTTCTTCACATTCTCCATGATCTTCATAGCTGTGTGCAGTGAAGAAGGGAATCACAGTGGAGAGGGTTTTAAAATATTTTTTTCTATTTTTATTTTTAACTGTTTCATTTATAAATCTTCACAATGTGCTCAGACAACTAATATGTAACAGATGAACGTAATCCAGTTAGCCCCTGCTCATAGGTGCCATAACTACACCAGTATATAAGCAAACCTGATCTTTCTCCAATGACAGCTTTTCAGAAGCAGTCAAGAAACATATAAATCACAGATATTTAAAGGTGGGGTATCCATTTTTCAAAAACATTGTTTGGAAGTTAGTCAGGCCGACACCAACAACAAACGTGTAAGCAATCAGCATTAGGTGGCGTATTATGGTCGAGGGGAGAGAACGAGCAAGAGAAAATCATAAGAATATCACTGGAATGAAGGTTTGTGACTGGGCAAGAGCTTTAGGACCCGTGTTAATATTAGAAAACTTTTCCAGTGCTTGAGAGAGCTAAGAGGGAAGGCCTGAAAACAGACACAGAGGCTGCTTTGATCCCGCTTCTCATGTGAGTAACACTGGGTTTAGATTGTCTGGAGCTGCTGTGCTGTTGGCAATTATCAACGAACACTTTGTATTTACTCTCGTGTACTGTACGCTCATTTTTTTGTGCTTCCTTGTCATTCGTTCATCATCTGCACTTTATTTTTCGCGAAGCATTTTGTCACGCGTCAGCTGTGATATACAGACATCCACTCGCATTGCGTGTGCAACAGTGACCAGTTAGTGAGAGTTGAGCAGTTAAACCACTGCACACTGAGGACTGCTAGAAAATGAGGTGTTTAGCGTCATCGTCAGTGCATTCGCCTCGCCGGCCAGCAGCGATCAGGCCGGGGTTCAAGATCGACTTGGAGCAAGGTGGTTAGGATTGGAGGGTGATTTTTGGAGGCGGGGCAATGAAGAGAGGGGTGGGTTTGTTTGGGTTGATTTCAGATATCAACAATGTCCAACAGCGTAGTTGAAAAAATGGCTTACCACCTTTAATTGTACTATTGTAGATGTTTTACAAGTGCGCAATCTTGGAAACAGTTTGAAATACTTTTCCTCAGTGTCACCACTCTGTATACAAACACATGAAGATGAAGATTCCAAAAGTCTAAAATTAAACCAGGCAAACTGAACTGAAACAGAGAACTTGAAGACCCCCCTGTGGTGAAAATCAAGTTTTTATTGTAGAAACAAACAATGTGCAAATTCATAAGTCAGCACCATTGCTGAGTATTTTCTCTTCAAAACTGAAGTAAACCGAAGACAGTCTCAAAAACGCGGTTTGAAATCGTCAGTGTTTCGTATGTCACGAACAACCTTGTAACCAATCACATCAATGCGTTGGCAAGATTTAGCACATCATTACTATGTTGGAAAGCAGGAGGGTCTTAAGAGAAGCCAGGTTATCCCGATATATTTTTCTGTTGCTATGAAAAATCAGGTACATTAGCAATATAGCGAGTGAATTATGTACATGATGTATATTAAGATGTTGTGATGAACTATATTTCTTTCTTCACTGACGTTCTATGATGTTTGAAGCATTTCTAAGGATATTGATTTTTAGAAGGCAGACTGAGATGGTGAACGGGAACATGGTTTGTAACATTAGCAATATATTATTAGCAGCCGTTTGATAAAGTAGTCAAGCAAAAGGCTAATCATATTAATTATGTTGTGTCTGACGTTGTAGAGTTCTACGGAAGAGGATTAGGGCCAAGCAATAACAAAAAAATAAAACCATTTCGAGAAAAAACTTGTGAAATTTTGAGAAAAAAGTGGAAATAAAGTTGTTTGATTGAGAACAAATTCTCATAAAAAGTTGTTAAATTACGAGAAATAAAGTCGTTAAATTTCGAGAAAAAAAGTCGAGATAAAATGTTGAGAATAAAGGGTTTTTTTCTCGAAATTTAACGACATTTTTCTCATAATTTAACGAATTTGTTCTCATAATTTAACAACTTTTTTCTCGTAATTTAATGACTTTATTCTCAACATTTTATCTCGACTTTTTTCTTGAAATTTAATGAATTTTTTCTCGTAATTTAATGTGTTTATTCTCAACATTTTTTTCAGTTTTTTTCTCGAAATTTAACAACTTTAATCTCGAGATGGTTTTATTTTTTTATTATTGCTTGGCCCTAATCCTCTTCCGTAGAGATCAAAACACATAAAACACATTAGCCTACCATTCTGATACATTGACTTGTAGATAAGTAAGTGGAGGCAGGAGTAATTTGCATATTTGCTCTGTAGCTACTTTGTCTCTAAATTAAATTAAAGGTGGACAGATTCAGGTTTTACTTGCCCATATTCGGGGGGGAATCCATGCTCGAGTTGGATGATTCACTATCACGCCTTCTTTTTGTACCTATGAGAGAATTCATTCCACTCATTATATTTCATCAATCAGTGGCTGTAAGCAAACACACAATGTATTTTTAGGGATGCACGATAATATCGGCACAACATCGGTATCGGCCGATAAAAGCTTAAAATGACCATCATCGGCATCGGCCGATATGGATATTTCTGCCGATGAGCCAAACCGATAAAGGGCGTGTTTCATGTGCGCGCACGTCGACCATGAACGTAGCTTGAGCGCCAAAAACTTAAACTTACAACATGTCAGCTGTGTGGAGGCATTTCGAGATCTGTCAAACAGATAACAAAGTTGCTATTTGCAATATTTGTAAAGCACAAGTGATGCGAGGAGGCGTAAAACAACACTACAAATATGATTACACATCTTAAGAGCCGTCATCCTGAGCAGCACCAAGACTTTTTAAAAAGTAAGAAGGAAAAAATGCCGGCAAAAACCCATCAGCAGCCTCTACTTCAGTCCTTTGACAAAGCTAGAAAATACAGCAGCGACCACCCAAAGGTAAAAGATCTTAACGACAAAATAATTGAATTTATTGCTCTTGATAACCAGCCGTTTAGCGTGGTGGAAGATGTTGGCTTCAGGAGGCTAATGATGCACCTAGAGCCGCGGTATGCTATGCCTAGCCGGCGCTATTTTTCTGACGTGGCCTTACCTGAACTACCAGAGTGTTGTCGCCAGTCAAATTGAAAAGCTCCTTGCCGGCGCGTGTCACATTAGCTTCACCACGGACATTTGGACATCAAGCGTGAGTCCTGTAAGCATGTTGAGCCTCACTGCCCAGTGGATAGATGAAGATTTCGCCCTTAAAAAAGCTGTCCTACACTCACAGGAATGCTCCGGTTCTCACACAGCAGCTGCAATTGCGTCCGCATTTGAAAGTATGTTTGGGAAATGGAAAATAGAAAGAGAACGAGTGCATGTCGTGCTACGTGACAATGCCCGTAACATGGCTAAAGCTATGATGGAGTTTGGTGTGACAAGTCTACCGTGCATGGCACACTCACTGCAACTGGCGGTGAATGACGGTGTCCTGTCTCAGCGCAGCGTGGCGGATGTTGTGGCCGTGGGAAGGAGAATAATTGGACATTTCAAACACTCCCAGCTGGCATACAGTCGACTGGCGGATGTACAGAAAGAGCTCGGAATGTCGGTAAAACGACTTCAACAAGATATCGCTACCAGATGGAATTCGACATTTTATATGATGCGAAGCTTGGTCGAGCAGAAAAGGGCACTAGGTGCTTATGCCGCTGATTTCGAGCTTCCTGCAACTTTGACGGCAAATCAGTGGGGAATTATAGAAAATATGATCACACTTCTCGCCCCCTTTGAGCAGCTGACCAGAGATATAAGTTCTGCAGAGGCTTCTGCTGCTGATGTGATCCCCGCGGTTGTGGCACTGACACGACTGCTTGGCCGGCCGAGTGACACGGACAGAGGAGTGCAGACTACCAAAACTACCCTGCTGGAAGCCGTCAATCATCGCTTCAACGGTGTGCATTGTGAGGCACTTTATTCTGTTGCAACCATGCTTGATGCCCGCTACAAAGACCGGTACTTTGACGAGGAAAAAAAGAGGAGTGCTCGCGACCTGTTGCTCAAAGTTTTGGATGACATGAGCGGCAGTGCAGATGCCAGCACAGAGGATCCCCCAGAGAAGAGGACCCGAACAGGATCACTGCTGGATATGTATGACGAAATTCTGGAGGAGAATGTCATGTTTGAGGAGCAAGACAAGACCGCGTCAGCGTCACAGGTAAGCATAAAACATGCACAAATGTAGGTTATTATTTAAAAAAAAATATATATATATTTCACTTTTGGACCGAAAGCATCCTAATTAATGATGCGACTTTCGCTATTATTATTCTGCAGTGTCATAACATAGATAATCGCCTATTTATTATCATAATTCGCTATGTGTACGGTAGTAATAATAAACGTGCAACTAATAAATCATTTGATTTCTGGAAAAAAACGTTAGAGCTCTGTTAATGCCTAAAGCATAAAGTAAAAAAATATATATATATATCCGTAAGTAATATTTTGGTATTCTGTTACTTCATAGGTCATCTCATACCTGGCCGAACCCACAATTCCCAGGAACCACAGTCCATTGGAGTACTGGAAGTGCAACCAGGCCCGTTTCCCTGCCCTCGCTCTTGCTGCACGCAAGTACCTGTGTGCGCCTTGCACAAGCGTTGACAGTGAACGGCTTTTTAGCGTTGCCTCTGATGTGATGGATGAAAAGAGAAATCGAATGGACGGTGAAAAGGCAGAGATGCTCATTTTTCTTAAGAAAAACCTACCTCTGGTATTAAAAAAATAGCTGAACAGAAGCCTACCGGTCAGCCGAAGTTGTCACCCTAGTTAGTTGGACTGAAAAGGTTTGCACCACTCAAGTTCAAGTAAAGGATAAGATGTCCTTGTATTTTTATTTTATTTTTTGTGGCTCACAAGATAATATGTGGAGCTTGGTTTTAAGTTTGATTATACTTTAAAGTGGGTCCTCAGGACTGAATATAAAACAGGCCAGAATATGGTCAATAAACATTTACATACAAATTATAAAAAATTAAATTAATAAAATTAAAAATGAACATAATAAGCTAATGCTTAACTTTTTAATCATGTAAGTCCCCTCCAAATATTGAAAATATGTGGAATAGATCAATATCCTGCTTTTTATATCAGAAATTGAACATTATTAACATTTCCTTTTTAAGTAATTTAACAGGTGATTTTATCCAATTATCCTGTAAGGATTCTTTATTAAACTTTATTTTAATAGAAAAAGGATTCTTTATTAGATATATTAGAGACCTGGAATGACTGTAACACTTTTTGCTTCAACATTGTTTCATTATTAAACTTTTTTTTCTTTCTATCTTTTATTTATTTATTAACAGATACGGTTGTACTTCAATGAGCTCATTGTTTCTGCCTTAAATTATTACATGGTTAGCTAACTGCATGACTTGTATATGTATTCTGAAACTACATAATTTGGACACAGTCACCTTTAATAACAGATCACTCTAAATTATAATGTAGATATGCATTTTATGTAAAGCCTCTTTAAAAACAATATGTATTATGAAAAGCACTATACAAATAAATGTGAATTATTTGTATAGTGTTAACACCACTCATGTGACACTAACTAAAAACAAAATGCTATTAACAGTTATGTTTTTACATATGAACAAAAGTTAAGATCCATAATAATTTGAGGGAAGTGTTACCTTGTATGTCTCAGGATAATGTCTGTGGAACAGGACACTGATGTCAATTCTGCTATCAAGTTGAGCTCCGATGAGAGATCTGATATTAGATCTGCCTGTACACAGATTCAGCTTTTGGGTGTGGACTTCTTAAAACAAAGTGAAAGTACATGAAGGTAAAGCCTCATAAGCATTACATTGTGTTAACAAGGAAACACATGAGTTTGCCTATTCTTTGCATCTCTCTTTTGCATCTATATTAAAGTTGTGTTTGACCTTTCATGCAAATCATGAGTATGAGTCATATGGATTACTTATGGAGGTTTTTCCTGCATAGAGAATTACGAGATGGCCGCCTCTGGCTATCGACAAACTCAGACAGGCAGGCCTGTGTCCATTCTCGAACCGTTCCGTGCATTTTCCACTGTAGAAAAGGCGGAACACTTTTATGGAAAGATAGGTTCAACTTGGATGGACTGCTTTGGTATTTATTTTCAATTTCATTGTATTCAACAAAAAATATATTTAAACTTTACAAAGAAATTTGTTGATTTTTGTCTGTGAAATAATAAAAGGATGCTTTTTCATTTATAACTGGTTTTAAATCTAATTTTGTTAAAAAAAAATACTGTGAAACCAGTATTATGAATCATATCGCAATGTGAGTTCAGTGAATCGTTACATCCATAATTCCAACAAATTGCAGGTGGATGAGATTGAAATGTTGCGATCAGGTGTGGATAAATTACACAAACTCATGGGTTCAGATGGGTGGCAGGTGGATGGTTTATTTTTTAACAGCAGATTCGGGTGACTTATCCTGCATTCACGCCACCTCGTATTTACTGGAATCTTGAGATGACAACACATGACGTTGTATTCGGAGCTCTTCTCGTCTTTTGACTGGGAATTATGCATTTCTATGGCACCACTATCAAAGTTTAAATGAATCTACAACGGTCAGGTGGTACAGTGGACACGTGATACATGTGGGAGCTTTCAGAAAACTCCCAGCTTACGAGCTGTAATTACGAGCTCTACGAGAACATGAACGCTTTTTACAAGCTAGAATCTTGTAGTTATAGTAATTATAATATGGTATGAAAGCACCTATTACTGCTGATCTGTGCATCTCTAGCACACAAACCCCTGCCTTTTCCTCTCTTTGATATCCCTCGTCAGTCATCACAACCACAGTCACTGCATGCAAGTCAAGCACCCTGGTATGACTTGACGTGCATGCCATGGTAAATGGTAGTTTTCCTTCATAATAAAAGCTCCACCATTTCCCATAAAAAAAGCTCAAGGATTTATCTCTTGCAAGTGTAGAAATAAGGACAAAATTATTATAATTTCCCTACTGTAGCACAGTGTTAAGTTCGTTGATGAATCATTATTTTCGTCAACGACATTTTTTCACAGCTGAAAATGAGATGAGAGATTTTAGCAGAAGTTATTTAAAATGTTTGTTTACCTCAGGGGTGTCAAACATATGGTCCACGGGCCGAATACAGCACACAAAGGTGTCCAGTCTGGCATTATTATTATTTGAACAATAATAATAAAAAAAAATAGAAATGCATGACTAGTCCATTGGCCAAATCCAAATTTTTTTAGTTTTACATTGGTTAATCTTTATTCTGGGCTTGCAAACAAAGTGCTTTGTAATAATATCCCACAATTTCATTTGTGTGGAAATATTTACGAAGTCTGTAAAAAGGACGTTAGCACACTAAATATGGACACAAAGAGGAGAGAAAATACTGTACAATGCATAAGGCTCACTGTTCGCTAAAAATAGGAATAAAATAAATATTGAATTGGGCTTGATATGAACGTATGTCTGAGGGGAACCGTTTTCAGGAAAGCTTTGATGTTTTTTCCTCTCATCTCTGTATAAAGTATTAGCCTGTTTATAACTGCAGTGCTGCTTTGTTTATAGCGGTAACCATGGAAACAATATATTTCTGCTGTTCCATAAGCGCCAAGTGACAGAGAGTGAATTTACATTTTCGTCTGTTAATTTTGTTTTGTGCAAGTGTCTTATGTTGCATAATTTCACTAAGATAAAGTCAAACCATGCTGTTTTTGCTGTTAATCTTGAAATTATACAATCATTTAAATTAAAAACAGCTGCTCATGTGCATAACATCTTTGTTGGGATTGTGATAAAAATGCAGTGTTTGCCTCTAATATCAAAAGAGCTACACATTTTTTGAACAAGTAAACAACAAATAAATTTGGTTTAAAAAAAAATCTGAGAATATCATATCAGAATCGGCCAATTTGCTTCTAAAAAGAAAATAACTGGAGTTGGCCATGAAAAATCAAAATAGGTGCATCACTAATTAGAAATATTAAATAAAGCATTATTTTAAAAATCTAATCATTTTTTCGCTGTAAAAACAAATGCAGTTTTTTAAGGAGAAGTGTACTAGTTTTCTTCAAGATTCAAGACTTTTATTTGTAACATACATGGTTATATGGAGAGCATATGACCAGCAGTGAAATGTAAATCAGGTCCGCTCCATGGACAATACAAATATTAAGAATACAAACACAAGAAAATTATACAAAATAATAAAATATGGAAAAGAATAAGATAATGAGCTTATAAAAATAAAATATGCAGGACAGTATACTATACAAACTGAATGCACTTTTTGTTTATATCATGTAACGTACACGTATTTATGGACATAACCACAACAAAACAATACATTAATCAGGCATGCGGCAAAAAGACAAGTTATCTGCCACCGGATTTGAATTTATGTTGTCAAATCAATGCGGGTTTCAATAAAATATAAAAAAATATGTTGTGGAACTATCATAAAGTAAAAAACATTAGTGAACTTTTTTCATAGCGATTTTAACAAATCTTTTTTCGGAGAACATAACCGTATACATGAACACAAGATTAAAGGCAACATAAAACAAGTGATTATTTATTACTAAAATACTGTTTACCGTAAGAAAATACTTACATTTATGGGTCTCTCTGCTCGCTCGGTCGGCCATGTTGGAAATTTATCATACCCCTTCTGAAGTGTGGTCCCGAAAAATCTTTGTTTGAAGGGCTACCTGGCCCTTCCCCCTACCCCTTCCCCTCCAACCAAATGAGAATTGGGACACCCCTACCCCTTCACGTGAACGCGCGAAACGAAGGGGAAGGGGTAAGGGGTAGAATTGGGATTGGGCCTAAGTCTCTCAGTTTTTGCCATCAGGCTACGGAAGCGCTTACCAGATGGCAACAAGATGAAAAGAAAGTTACCAGGGTGATTTGTGTCCTTAAAAATTTTAACAGCTCTGCTTTTACAGCGTTTGAGATAGATGTCCTCCAGAAAGGGGAGAGCAGACCCTGAGATGCGCTCAGCTAAGCACACAATCTTGACTAGAACTGTTCCCATACCACACTGAGATACCCTGAGTCAGTACACTTTCTATGGCCCCTGAATAGAACGTTTTCAGGATCGCTGGTGAGACTCTGAATTTCCTCAGCTGTCGCAGATGGTACAGTCTTTGTCTGGCTTTCTTAACCTGAGTTTGAATGTGGGTAGTCCAAGTCAGGTCCTCGGAGATGTTTACACCAAGGTACTTGAAGCTACTCACCCTCTCCACAGGGGTCCCACTGATCATAAGAGGAGTGTAAGGCTGCTGATATCTCTTCCTAAAGTCCACAATCAGCAAATTAATTTGTTGTTTATATGGTTAATATTAATGCAATCAGCACACTAAGTTTTTTTTTTTAATTCAGCCCCCACATGGTTATTTAATTCTCCATACTTTATCAATACCAAATACGGCATGTTATTTATATAAAATATTATTTATTGAACAATAATATGTAATTGAACAACAATAGCTATTATCTTGTTTCCTTTAGGCTGATATTGCATGCATGAAAATCATGACAAACTGTATTCTGTTTGCCACTGCCCCACAGTTGTTTAAAACCAATGAAAATTAAGTATAATCAGTTCCAAAAATGAGTATACCATGTGTACCAACATGAGGGATGAGCAAAAAAGATTGTCAGATGGCCAAATGAGTTTCAGTCCCTTTTCTCCATCAACCCGTCACTCACATGAAATCAAATCAAGCCCTGTCCTACATTTTTTTCTTGTTTGAGAAGCCGTTTCACTCAGATAAACTGAACTTCAAAATTTTAGTCCAACAATGCTTTTCTAACAATGTAAATACATCAAGAAATTAGAAATATTGTATATATACATATATATTACATTTTAAATTTGACTGGATGTAACTGTACAAGAGTATTTTGAAACTGAAGTAAATAGAGGGAAGAGCAGGGATAATTGTTTATTTATTTATTCAGAAAAAAAGCGTTGACATTTTCCCTTAAAAATTATTAAATTTTTGGATTCATTATTCATTAGTATGAGCTGAAGAAAGTGTCTCCATCCACATCCATCCATCATAAACATATTCCACGTGGCTCCAGGGGGTTAAAGTCCCTGTGAACCGGAAGTTGCAAACGACTTTTCTCCAGTGTTGGGACGTATTTCCAAGTGAAACGGAATATTGAATAGAGGACAGAGTTTTACTTCAGCGCTCCTCCTCTCCATATCTCGCTCATAATTTGTTAAATATGGATTTTTTGTTTACACATAGTCCTCGTTTCGCTTCAGAAGTCCTTTATTAACCCTCCGAAGGCGCATGGAATATGTTTATGATGGATGGATCTGGATGGAGACACTTTCTTCAGCTCATACTTGTTCTGTAACGCATTATTGCCATTATAAAGCTTGGATGCATCAGGATATTATTAATATTTCTCTGATTTTCTTCGTCAGGAACAAGAAAGTCATATACACCTAGGATGGCATAAGGGGAGTGGCATAGCATCTGGGCATGCAAGGTATGCATGTGCATATGGGCGCAGGCGGATTGGGGGCCCGTTATTATGGGCTTAACCCCAAAGTATACTTAGGGCATCCGCACACCGTCCACATCACAAAATTTTTCGTCATCAGGAGGGTTTGCGGACGTCCGCACTCCAGCCCAATTATTGTGATGGCACGGACAGTGTGTGTACTGTACAACAGCCCATGCGAGAGTGAATTGAGTGCTTGAAAACAAAGGTCCACTAGATAGTGCGCAGTTTCATTCTGAAATTCCAGAGCCATTCCAGAGCCGAATCATTTGAATTCAAACTTGGACTGTGTTGAAAAGCAGTTTTTTGACATTTTTTAAATAGATCCGCAATGCAAAGTCAAAATGATGGAGGAGCGCATAGTGCTGTTGTTGTCATTCCTAGAAATGTTATTATATATATATATATATATATACATATATATATATACAGTATATACAGCTACGATCAACTTAAGCTTACGATGCTTTTGGGAAACGCAGCCCAGGTTGGACGTGGGAATATCCCAATTTAAATGTCCCACTTCAGACCTCAGTGCATTCCAGTCATCACACGTCACGTTGACCTTGTGATGTTGCCAGAGCATATCGCGTTTTTGTGTCAGTTATGGCAAAAACAGAATAAAAATAACAATCGCTTTGAAAACAGCTGATGAAAAGCAAAAACAAATATATCATTACATAAACTTAATGTCTAATGTTAAATTTTGTTTTTACATTTAGAAACAGGACTTGCCGACATCTTGGAAGTGATGTGAAATGACGTGTTTTTCTGAGGTCAGGATTGATCAATGTACCCTGACTTCAGAGGTTAAATGTTTAACGTTGAGTGGCATTCCAGACGTTATTTCCTAGAATGTGTGTCCATGGAAACTTGGGTACGACATGCATGTAGACTGTATGATGATGACGCCTATTGAATCGTAGGCTATGATGCAAGTTTCTATAGAAGAATAAAACATCATCAGCATGCGCTAGTGATAAACAAAACACTATGTTGAATCACACTTTAGCAGTTGTAGTTTTTATGTGCGCTGGGAAAAAAAGGAAGCGGCGAAAGAAGAAGGGAAAAGATCTTTTGTCCGGGACATCCAAAAATCCTGCAGTGTATCCCGGGCTTTAGGACTCCCACGTTATTTCGCATCATGTAGGAAAAGTTGTGTGTTGTTATGACCAATAACTACAAATATAACACCCCTAGATGGCTGTAGTAGTGATATATTTTGATTTGTCATATTAAGCCCAAGATACACTGCACGATTTTTGGCTGTCCCAAACAAAAGATTGCCATTGTGAAACAATCGTGGCGATTTCTGTGATCATGGCTCTTAAAGGATTAGTCCACTTTCTAATAAAATTTTCCTGATAATTTACTCACCCCCATGTCATCCAAGGTATTTATGTCTTTTTCTTCAGTCGAAAAGAAATGAAGGTTTTTGATGAAAACATTCCAGGATTATTCTCCTTATAGTGGACTTCAATGGCCTCCAGATGGTTGAAGGTCAAAATTACAGTTTCAGTGCAGCTTCAAAGGGCTTTAAACGACACCAGACGAGGAGTAAGTCTTATCTAGAGAAACCATCTGTCATTTTCGACCAAAAAAAAAATACTGTATATGCTTTATATAAACAAATAATCGCATTCCAAGTGCCTCTGCCAAAACTGCATTTCCGTATTCTTCAAAAAGCTTACACTGTATGTCTTACACCTTCCCTATTCTACTTACAGAACGAACGCGGCACCAGTTAAATTTTTTCTGTGAGTTGAATAGGGAAGGCGTAGGACATACAGCATAAGCTTTTTGAAGAATACAAAAAGCGGAAGCACTTACAAAGGTGATAATTTGTGTTAATAAAGCATATACAGTTGTATTTTCTTTACAAAATGACCGATCGGTTCGCTTGATAAGACCCTTATTCCTCGTCTGGTATCGTTTAAAGCCCTTTGAAGCTGCACTGAAACTGTAATTTTGACCTTCAACCATCTGGAGGCCATTGAAGTCCACTATAAGGAGAATAATCCTGGAATGTTTTCATCAAAAACCTTCATTTCTTTTCGACTGAAGAAAGAAAGACATGAACATCTTGGATGACATGGGGGGTGAGTAAATTATCAGGAAAATTTTATTTGTAAGTTAACTAATCCTTTAAAACTGCTTACCTAAAGGTCTTTTCTCTTCTTCTTTCGCCGCTTCCTTTTTTTCAGCACACATAAAAACTACAACTGCCAAAGTGTGATTCAACATGGTGATTTGTTTACCACTAGCGCAGAAAGTTGCATCATAGTGTACGAGTCAACAGGTGTCATCATCGTACAGTCTACATGCATGTCGTACCCAAGTTTAATAGATCCATGTCGCACAGTGTGATTTGTAATGATCTTAGAGGATTGCATAAATCATTCAGTGTATCCTGGGCTTTAGAGGTAGCTTGTGTTGTAACAATATCATTAATAAATAATATTGAAAATGCCACCGCTATATCAACCTTTTTAAATGTTGTTTTCATTTCTTGCTGTAAAACAGTTGTGATAAATCAATACAGTATCATTTGTCTATCATATATTGTCATCTAAAATGAACCCACATTTCAGAGAAATCTAATGAAAGTTAACAACTTAAGATAAAACCTCCACCAAACAAACATATAAAAAATACAACAACACAGACAAATAAATGTGAATTAAAAAAAGAACATGAAAAGATGACATTTGTTGTAAAAGTAATAAAAACAGTTATTTAAAATGTGTTACTCTTTAATGTGTTTAATTGTGTCGTTTCTCTTGGGCGTTTTATTGCTCTGACAGGCTCTCCAGCTGTTCAATCTCTTTGGAGACATCTAGAAAACCATAATACAGGATGTTGTTAATTTCACATGAACATTTCTGAGCACTTGTGATGATTGAGACGAGGCCGTCATTGGGAATAATCAGTCAGTATTTCTTTACTTGTTTCTGTGGTGTAATATGACATTCTCTCTTACCCATCAATGTGATTTTGCTGCTTTGGAACAGTAAGAGTTTCTGACATCTTTAGCTCTGATTCAAGTTCATTCTTTATGTAGAGCTTCACAAAGAACAAGAGAAGTTTCAGTTTAGTTATTGTACAAATTAATACATGTTTGTCTTAATGATTGTGATATTAATACCTTTAAGTTATTGAACTTTTTAAGCACTTCATTTTTTGCCTTGTTGAACATGTCTTGTTTTTTCTTATCGACTGTGGTTATTATCAGTTCTTGCCTTTTCTTCAAGCATCCGGTTTCTGTTATTGCTGCAGCTTCTAAAATAAGCAACACTCAGTGTTCATTCATGGAGACACATCAGAACAAAGAAATGTTTACAATAAAACTAGAGAACACAGTGGAGAAAATAGTAGTGAAAATGATGGCAAGTAAAATCTACTGGTCTGACTGAATCATCTAAAACAAATACTGTTGATGAAATTCAACTGGCTTTTATCTTCCTGTGAACAAAATGCATTAAAGTGTAACTGCTTTTTCCCATCAAGTGCTTTTTTTTGCCACCTAATCGATTGAGTTCACAGAATTAGTCCAGTTACACTTGGCAGTTCTTGTCAGTAAGTGACAGCTTTGGTCTACATTTTTTGCCACTTAAGTTGAGTTTAACTCACATCCTAACAGCAGGACTTTAAATGCTTAAACTGTGAAAACAGATCTTGACTAAAGTTACTGTACTGGTCATGTTTTTGTTTTGTTTTTTAGTTACTTTTTTATTCATGGTTTTGTGTCGTCTTACGGTGATTAATTTAATCCATCCTTTTTACTTTGCATATGTGGCGTTACAGGTAAGATGGGCATGACTTTCCGAAATTGCTAGGGCGGGCATTAATTTGCGTCATGGATTATTATCTTCTATAAAAGCCATTGGCTTATGTACCTGGGTAGGCGTCATTTCCCGGAAGTGGTTTGGCTTTTGTCCTGCTGAACGTGACTGTGGGCCGGTAAAGGTTGGTTAATCCAGCTTTTGATGTATTACATTTTTCTGGGTTTTAATTTGGTATGTGTTAGTTTACTTGCATTTGCATTTGGTTTGTGCGTTGCTAGGAGCGCGACTGTGCGTACGGTCAGTTCTATGTTTGGCGTTTTGCCGTGGCTGCCCTGTTCAGCTGATGAATGTGACTGCATCTGTCCTTCTCCAGGTATGCGGTTGATTCTTATTATGTTTATCAGCCATGGAAGTGCTGCGAATCGAAATTTGTGTTTTTCATACGGGCGTCGGCTGTTGCATATAGGCTGTGTATTTAATCTTCTGGCCTCATCCAGTTCCCGCAGTACTCGTTTGGTAAGTGGCAGTTTATTTTTTTATTTTTACTCTGTTTTGTAGATCATTGCAAGTTAAAGGCAGGGTAGGTAAGAAATTTTGTTCCAAATTTGTTTAAACTTTCTATATATATACATGCATAATTAAAATGTAAGAACTCTGATAAAAAGAGTATGAAAATCGAGTGACTCTAGACCGTTTAATCTGTATTAAACACAGCTCATTATTTCCATCCGGGACGAAACATAGGATTGGCTTAGGCGGCTGTCACTCTCTCGCAACCATGGCAACCACCCTTTTGCCACACATGACCTGCCCACTTGCGCGCGCACGTTTGATTTGGGGAATCCAAGAGGCACGGATCCTAGGAATACCAAAACAATGGCAGAGAAACAGCAAGCTAAATTCACAGTACCGGCCTATGCAGTTAGTGAAGGCAAACCAGGCAAAAAAGGAAGACAGTACAAGAAAAGGCAATGAACAAAAAGTCTTTGGATAAACAAAGAAATAAAACGCGAGTTAATATCAGCGTGGCTCTCCAGCGATGGTGAGAACTGAGGGAACTCAAGGGGCTGAAAAGTGACTCCTTGATGGCTTTATTTCTGCTGGACAGGTAAATCTTTCTTTTTGTATTTTGATCATACATATTTTTTTGTTTATTTTTTCATGAAGCATGTGTCATTAGCACACGTAGCTGCGTAATATAGCTAACATAACATTACTTAGCGAGCCGTAGTAGAGACGATAAATAATGATAGCTATAGTGTTGAATTGTGCATAATTTTACCCTCTGTCTAACTCTTTTACCATGTTCACCTGTAAGTTTACCTGCACGTTTTTTTCGCCTTTGTTTTGTTTTTATATTCTCTACCTATGTTTACTGATGTCTTTATCTTGTATCTGTGTGTGTCGTACACACTTTGTTGTATGTGTGTGTTATTATTTTGTGTCTGCAATGCAGTTGTGAGTTGATATTTGAGTGTATGTTACTCTGTTTATCTGTAGAACAACGTATATGTTATGAATCTTACACGAAATTCATCTTCATCACAGTGTAAATGATGGTAATGGAAAAACGTGTATCATGCAACCTGTTTTTAGCTTTGCCTTATAGATAACTAGCTCGTTAGCGAATCAAAAAATATATATTTTAAACTTTACCAATATCAATATGCTAGCTTGATAGTGAGTACTAAAATACATCTTGTTTGTTTATCTTCATAATTATAAAGTTATTTTTATTACATGTGATTCTGACATGATGTCACTACATGCACTGTGCTCCTTCCTCTCCGCTTGCCTCAGGTAAATAATGCGTCTTCCAGCTCAGTGGTCGGAGTCGCACGTTCATGCGTTTTGGGGGCGTGGCTTTGGAAGGAGCCCAGAAGGGAGGGGGTGGAGTGAATGGAAATAATGAGCTGTCTTTAAAACAGTCGTGAGAGGTCTACAGACACTCGATTTTTATACTTTCTTTTTCAGAGTACTTACATTTTAAATATGTATTGATATATAAATAAAGTTTAAACAAATTTTGAAAAAGTTTTTTATACATTTTTTACCTACCCTGCCTTTAATTATATCCCTTTTGGTTGCGTATATTGCAGGGTTGGTAATATTCTCGCAGTGGCATCACCGCTGTCTCGTTCTAGGTCAAACTTTGAGTCTCTGTGTGCGTTGGGTCACTGTCGTGCTGGTGGACCCACGCCAGTGGATTTCATTTTTTTGTGTTCATGTTTTGTTTTTGAAAGTTGAGTCTTTATTCTGTGTTTTTGTAAACTTTTTTTTTTTTTTGTTGTTGTTTCACTATTCATCTTTCTAAATCAGTTTGATCTATTTTTTTTGTATAAGCTATTTTTGCTTCTATTTTGTTGTTTCTGTTAATCTTTTGTAATTAATTTGTTTTTGTATTGACTTTTTGAGTTTGAGATATTCATTTTTTTTTAATTGGTTGGATTTATTTTTGTTGTTGTCTGATTTATTTATTTTTTCAATTTGAGTTTTGAATTGGGTTATCTACTCTTCTTGATATTGTGAAATTGTTTTGTTTATCAC
Source organism: Megalobrama amblycephala (assembly GCF_018812025.1). Lineage (NCBI taxonomy): Eukaryota > Metazoa > Chordata > Actinopteri > Cypriniformes > Xenocyprididae > Megalobrama > Megalobrama amblycephala. The sequence goes on along the minus strand of NC_063057.1, from coordinate 42,663,901 downwards.
TTATTTTGTTTGATATTGAGTTAAAGTGAATTGTTTAACATTCATGTAAGTTGTGATCTAGAACAATTTGTATTAACCTTTTTTTGTGCGTGTGTGTGTTTGTGTTTGAGAGTTTTCTCTAGGAGCTGCTGGCCTCTATTGACCAGGGTCAACGACTTCCTCTTTAGATGATGGTGGCGTTTCTTCATTGTGTGCTGTGGTTTTTGGCGTGCACTGGGGTCTTTATTTTGGTATGTGAGTGTGATGTGTAGATTAAGAGCCATTTATTAATGACATCTTGAGTGATCGAAGACTGTGTCAGTTTTTTTGGGAGTTGTTTTCATTTTATTGATTTTATGCTATTCTAATAAAAGATTTGTTTGATACCTGTGTCTCCACGTTTTGCTTGCCACTGGGTAGGGGACCTGTGCAAGGTCTTTTGAGATTCTTTGGGTGAAATTCCCAAAGTGGCGTAGTCAGGTATTCCTTAACTTTATAATTTTTTTTTTTTTTTTTTTGATTTTGTTTAAATTAATTTATTGAAATTTAGCGGCGCCACTCCTAGGCACCGGCCACACATAGAGCAAAGCATAGTTTAGAATAATTGTTTTTAAATAAATTAAACAAATAGTTTGTGATTAATTAAAGCTCTAATGCTAGGTTTCACAGACAAGACTTAAGCTAGTCTTAGACTAAAATGCATGTTTGAGCTGCTTTAACTGAATCTTCCACTGATCTTAAAATATGTCAGTGCCATAGATTTATCTCAGTGCACACCAATAATATATTTTTCATCTAAAGCATACTTATAAAAGCTACTAAAATGTCATAATTTAAAATCCCCCTAAAATCAAAATGTAAGTTTTTTTTTTTTTTTTTTTTTTAGCTTTTAGTATGAATATGTTAACCTTAATGTTATGAATAAGCTGGTGTGTTCCAAAACAATGACAAAATTCACATTTAGGAGATATCCGCTTGTTAAGTCGTGACGTAAAGAATGCCGTTTCCGGGTCCAAGCCTCGACTCATTTCACTTGAGAATGCCATCGACGGCCGTTTATGAGCGATATTTATTCATATTAAACATCAATCATTTTAAAAAGTTAAACATTTTAAATACTTAGTCTATACAACAGTCTCCGTGCTCACAGCGTCACAGACATTAATATTTTAACGATTTATAAAAGATGAATCATTGTCTGGCCATCTGGAATTTTGGTATGGAGATAAAGGTTATGATTATAATTTTTTGTAGTATTACACTACATCGTGTATGTATATTAGCACCATTTGTTCTTTTCTTGTGGTATGAAATAGAGCGTTAGGACCCGGAAGCGCTGCCGCTTGACGTCAGACTTAACAACCGAATAAACATTCAAAACTTGCAGTCTCTCACTTCCGCTAAAATGGATCATGGATTTTTTTATGACATCACATTACACTTCAACATGTCATCAAATCTTCAGTCCAATCAAGTGCTCTCTAGAATCTGAAGTCCCGCCCCCTCCTACACTGAAGCTGCGGCTGAAATCAGTCATTTGTTCACACATTTACTAGCTTCTACATGGTGAGTGGCACATAGTGCACTATATAGACAATAGGGAACGATTCAGACAGTGTAAATATGCTTTCCATTGACGCAAATGAAGTCCGCTTTCACATTAGTGTCACATGAACCACCGCAGTGCGAGCACAGTCTGCTCCGGTCCAGAGACACTAGAGCACAGAGCGGAACTTGGGTAAAGTTGGTTTTATATTCGCACATTCGGACTTTTGATAAATTCAGACTTTCCAATAAATGTGCAATAAATTAATGTTTGCGAATTTTAAGCAGCGACATGATATTGACAACCAACGATTGTCAACTTACAACATTTTTCACAGTTGATCAAAATAGGCAAGTAACGTTATTGTTTTAATGGCATATTTACTTGTGAATGTCCACTGAATGTCCAATGTAGTGTGATTAACAAGGCTACTGAATACGGATGTCCGAATCTGCGAATATAAAACCAACTTTACCCAAGTCCATAAACCACCACACAAAAACTCAAAAAGGAGATATCAATCCGAAATATCGCTCTCCGTTTGTTAAAGAAAATAAAATAAAGTTTGTTAACTGGTAGACTACAACTCACCTCCCAATAGCAGCACATTTCTCCGGTTCTTTCAGGATCGCGTAGGCCATTAGATTAGCCGATTGTCGTCGCCATCACGGTCAGTCTGCGATGTCACTTGATTGAACTGGGGTGCGTTTCCCAAAGCGAACTATGGTCGCAAGTTCCGTCGTTACCAATAGAGTTCAATGGGACTTACGACCATGGTTCACCAACGATGCTTTCGGGAAACGCACCCCTGGTCAGAATCCCCAAGATTGATCGATGTATTGCGCTTTCAGTGTTTTATTAAATAAATTATACATTGCGACATTGAGCGAGGGGATTCAGGCGACGACCGTGACGTCAGCAGCTCTGATTGGCTGAAGGCAGTGAGCAACAAAATCTGATTGGTCACAGACCAAGTTGAAGAGACATTTGAATTCCGATAAGTTTAACCACTCGACATATTTTTTCGCATTACTTGTGCTGCTGGTGTGTTGTTTAATATAGATTTGTGTGTACGATTGTAAAATGATTCTGCCATTGTAAACTTAATAAACATTTACGCATATTTGGAAATTGTATAGGCTACACTGCATATACTAAATGGGCTTGTAATGCATTCATACTGAAATAAATAGCACAAGTAATATAATGAATTCCAAGGATGAAGAAGTAAACTTAAAAAATATACTCAAATTTAACATTAGATACACTACAACTTCAGGATATTAAATAATGTATTTTTTAAATATACTTTCAGTGCGTTGTTACAATGATAATTTTCAGCACACTGTTAAAATATACCTCAAATATATTTTTATAAAGTGCAAATAAATACACTTTTAAAAAATAAACTGAACTTACACTTCAAGTATATTTTTCTAAAATATATATTTTTTAGAAAATATACTAAAGTACAATTATTTTAAAATGTGTTAAAAGTTGCATTGTGAAAATATGATACTAATATACTTTTTATATATTTAATGATAGTACATTTTTTGTTAGTATATTTGCAGTGTACTATAGAAAAAGGGAATATATTTAAAATACAATAAAGTATACTTTTTTTCACTAGGGATGAGTTACCTGCGATGAGTCCGACATACATGGGTAAAACGGTGACAGAATAATACTGGAAATGGAAATTAAACAATGAAGAGTCATATAACCATGAAAAGAAACCATTAGCTACTTATTTTCAAAACACCTCATTAAGCGTATTTTACTGCTTATCCTAAACCTCTGTTTAGTTAAAATATGCCATACTTGCATTGGCTTGGAAGATTAAGCAGTTTGTAAAGTTTCTGAAGAAGTATTTCATGGTTCCTTGAGTCGATGGGACTCAACGTAGGGAAGAGCCGATGGTTGCCCGATTGGGTCCCACAAGCACATCAACCAGAAGAAGCAGCAGTAGAAGCAAGAAAAGAGACAAACCACTGTGAAGCTGCCCTTTAACTCTTTGTGCAGGTGCCACCTCCACAGGTCAGTGAGCCAATGGGCACTTAAGCTTTCAGAGGGAAGGTTTACAATTCTTTGTACTTCTAGCAAGGCATTTGTAAATGTAATTTGATTGGGTGTTCAAGAGAAGAATGCATGAATGGATAAAATGTATACAGTCAATGCATACTTATGCAATAAATAAGTTGGTTTGGATAAAAGCATCTGCCAAATACTTAAATGTAAATGTCAAAAAACAAAACAAAAAAACATTGAACATTTAACCCTTAAATGCATACCTCGGGTCTTTAGTGACCCGGGACATCATTCACTACCCTCCTCCTCGTTAAAGTTAGACATCAACCTTCTTGGTATTCCTCAATCAATTCATTATAAAGAATATAACAAGAAAAAAATCGTAAAATTATAAAAGAATGCCTATTTTTGTATTCATTTTTTGTAAAAATTGTATAGGGTCGCAAACGACCCGAGGTGTGTATGAGTGTACATATATTTTTTCTGCACAACAATAATTGAATCTTAGATGACAGAATAAGTGCAATTCGCCTTTATTCCATAAGATGGCAATGTCTGATACACAATGCTGAAGTGACGACTCATTTAGACAGAAAACGAAATAATAAGAGAAACATGAAATGGCTCAGTGATTTACTGCAGAGCAAGTACTGAACACAATCAAATATGACTGTAACTGTCACTGGATGGATCTGGTGAAGCTGTTAGCGATCGAAATATTGATTTTGAAGATGTTGAAAATTATATAGTTCTGAGAATATGTTTGAGATCGCGAATGGGCTCATATGCGTGACCTCAAACATAAAATTAGAAATGAGAAATGGGAAATGAGCTCTGACGAGGACAGTGATGATGGCATAAAACATCTGCTCAAACGGAGCCATTTCAAGCTCCAAAAGGTAACAAAATATGATTTATTTTATTCTTCTGTAATTGTTACTCTAATGTCAGAGGAGTTTTATATTATCACGACAGGTAGAGATCCTTCCGTGTTAGATATAGATCCGGGTTGATAAAGACCCTAATATGTAAGAATGATTGGCGAAACAGTCATGCATTTAAGGATTAAATAAAAAAATTTAAAATAACCAAATGTTTCAAACAGATTAAAGTGCAAAAGAACACAACTATAAAGGACTATAATACAATTTCAGAACATTTTCAAAGATACCCTTTCTGGGCTGAAGGCCAACCAGTGCAGTAGAAAAGGCGATAGCAGCAATCAAGTATGCAGACATTCTGGGGCTTGTTCAGCAAGGAAGAGGAGGCCTTGGATTAACAACAAGCTGTTCATAGTGGAACAAATCCATAGCACCAGAGCAGAGGAAGATGGTGGTAGAGGAAACAAGTAGACAGGAGGAAGAAGCAAAGTGGGTCAAGGCATTCTCCCTTGGTAAACAGGGACAGTGGACACAGTGGGATAGGGTGGAGAAGAGGAGGATCAATTCAATTCAATTCAATTCAAATTTATTTGTATAGTGCTTTTCATGATACATATCATTTCAAAGCAGCTTTACAGAGAATGGATGTCAACATTACAATTTAAAGAATGCAGTTAGCAAATAATATAATTTAGGTAATTAATTTACAATCAGAGTTAGCAGTTTAACTGAAGGTAGAAGTAATGAGCTCCCGGAAAAATGAATTACATTAACAATAATTAGGATAAGAAATTGGCAATGTGCATGTTGATCCAGATGAATGCGTCTTCTGAAGCCCTCGCAGGAATTGGCACCGTCTCCTCACAGGTGATGGTCATCTGAGGTCTTCTTAAGAGGCTGGATCCAAAGCTGAAGCTGATGTACTCTCTAGTCACCTCGGGGCGGGTGTCCCGAGGTAAAACAGAAAAGCAAATGGAGAATAATTAGCGTAGCTGCAGTTCATAACTTTAAGCAAAGATAGTCATGTGTAATTGATCTGATATGAGATGCATTATGTGAATGCTTGGCTAAAGAGATGTGTCTTTAGTCTAGATTTAAACTGGGTGAGCGAGTCTGAGCCCCTAACATTATCAGGAAGGGTATTCCAGAGTTTCGGAGCCAAATGTGAAAACGCTCTTCATCCTTTAGTGGACTTAGATATCCTAGGTACAACCAGAAGTCCAGAGTTTTGTGATCTTAAAGAGCGTGAAGGATTGTAGGGTGATAGAAGATCGATTAAGTACACAGGAGCTAAACCATTTAGAGCCTTATAGGTCATTAGCAATACTTTATAATCGATACGGAACTTAATAGGTAACCAGTGTAGAGATGATAAAATTGGTGTTATATGATCATATTTTCTTGACCTGGTAAGAACTCTAGCAGATGCATTTTGTACTAATTGTAGCTTGTTTATTGAGGAAGCAGGACAACCAGCTAATAATGCATTACAGTAATCTAGTCGAGACGTCATGAAAGCATGAACTAACTTTTCTGCATCAGAAATAGATAACATATTCCGTATCTTAGCAATGTTTCTGAGGTGGAAAAAAGCTGTTTTTGTAACATATGAAATATGATTTTCAAAGGACAGGTTGCTGTCTAATATAACACCCAGGTCTTTAACTGTCGAGGATGGAGTAACAGTACATCCTTCTAGATGCAGATTGTAGTCTGAGAGATTCTGTGTACAGGTCTTTGGTCCAATAAGTAATACTTCAGTCTTATCTGAATTTAATAGAAGAAAATTACTAGTCATCCAATGTTTTACTTTTTTAACACACTCTGTCAGAATGGATAATTTGGAGATTTCATCTGGATGTGTTGAAATATATAACTGAGTATCATCGGCATAACAGTGGAAACTAATTCCATGTTTTCTTATAAGATTGGCGAGTGGCAGAATGTATATTGAAAATAGCAGAGGGCCTAACACAGATCCTTGCGGCACTCCATAATTTACTATCGTTATCTTAGATTGTTCCCCGTTTAAATAGACAAAATTGTGACGGTCTGATAGGTACGACCTAAACCACTGTAATGCCTTGCCCTGAATACCAGTGTAATTTTGTAGTCGATCTAGGAGTATTTTATGATCTATAGTGTCGAACGCAGCACTGAGATCAAGTAACACTAGTATTGAGACACAGCCTTGGTCAGAAGCTAGAAGTAAGTCGTTTGTAATTTTAACGAGCGCAGTTTCTGTGCTATGATGAGACCTGAATCCTGACTGAAATTTTTCATAGATAGCGTTTTTTTGCAAGAAGGAGCACAACTGGGCTGACACCAATTTTTCTAGTATTTTAGACATAAATGGAAGATTTGAAATGGGTCTGTAATTTGCTAATACATTTGGATCTAATTGTGGTTTCTTAATGAGAGGCTTAATAACTGCTAGCTTGAACGGTCGTGGGACGTGACCTAGAGATAAAGACGAGTTGATAATATTAAAAAGAGGCTTTTTTGCTACAGGCAACAGCTCTTTCAGTAGTTTAGTGGGTATTGGATCTAATAAACATGTTGTTGGTTTAGACGCAGTAATGAGTTTATTTAGCTCTTCCTGTCCTATAGTTGTAAAGCACTGCAACTGTTCTTGAGGGGCGATAATTGAGGCTGAATCATAAAATGCTGTCAAAGGTTGTTCATTTACAATTGTATTTCTGATACTTTCGATTTTCTCAGTAAAGAAATTCATAAAGTTATCACCGCTAAACTGTAATGAAATGTTTTGTTCTGGTGATGTTTGTTTATTTGTTAATCTAGCCACTGTACTAAACAAGAACTGTGGATTGTTTTGATTATTTTCTATAAGTTTGCGGAGATGCTCGGCCCTGGCTGCTTTTAGAGTCTTTCTATAACAGGACGAACTTTCTTTCCACGCGATTCTGAGGACTTCTAAACAGGTTTGTCTCCATTTGCATTCTAGATTACGAGTTTCTCTTTTCATAGCGCGAGTAATACGAGTATTTTTCTCTCTAACCTTTTTTAATCTCATCGGTGCAACAGTATCTAATGTACTAGTGAGAATGGTGCACATGCTGCTAGTCATTTTCTCGAGATCATTTGCGTCTTTGGGTACGATGAGCAGCTGAGACAGATCAGGCAGTTTATTTGTGAATTTATCTATAGTTGTCGGGAGAATTGTTCTGCCTAGTCGATATCGCGGCGCAATTTGACAAATATCATCAGTATGCAGTACTCAAGTTACAAGGTAGTGATCAGAAACATCATCACTTTGCGGTAGAATTTCTATATCAGTAGGATTTATTCCATGTGATATAATTAAATCTAGTGTATGATTAAAACGGTGAGTGGGTCCAGTGACGTTTTGTTTGACCCCAAAGGAGTTTAGTAAATTTGTAAACGCAGCCCCTAACGCATAATTTGTATCGTCTACATGAATGTTAAAATCTCCAACAATCAGGCTTTATCGACGTTGACCAATAGGTCTGAGAGAAAGTCTGCAAACTCTTTTAGGAAATCAACATAAGGCCCTGGAGGTCTATAAACAGTAGCCAAAGCAAGAGATAGTAGCGACTTTTTACTTATATCTGAGAATGTAACATTTAGCATAAGAATTTCAAATGAATTAAACCTGTAGTTTGTTTTCTGAGTAACGTTAAGAATATCTCTATAGATTGTTGCTACACCACCGCCACGGCCAATCGGACGGCATTTATTTTTATAACAGTAGCCAGGTGGACAAGACTCATTAAGACCGAAATAATCATTTGATTTAAGCCATGTTTCAGTAAGGCAAATTACATCAAGACTATTATCTGTGATCATTTCATTTATAATAACCGCCTTAGGTGTCAGCGATCTAATGTTTAGTAGCCCTAGCTTTAGAAATTGTTTTTGTTCAGTAATTTTACAAAATTCTGGTTTGACTACGATTAGGTTTTTTCTAGATCCTTTATCTTTATTTTTATTGTTAAACCTCACTATTCAGGAAATAGACACAGTTTCTATAGACTGCATTACACTCACATTTCTGTCAGTTAAGTGGGCGGAACACAGACTGTGATTTGAGGTTTGACTTACTAGTCATACGGTGCGAAGCGTCTTGGATATGCTCTCCGATAGAAGATCACCTCCGATTCTGCTGGGGTGCAAGCCATCAGCACGGAAGAACCTAGGACGCTCCCAGAAAAGATTACAATTATTTATAAAGAGCAGCTTCTGTTCATTACACCAAGACATAAACCATTCATTTAAAGCAAATAATCTACTGAACCTTTCATGTCCTCGTCGGTACGTCGGAAGCGGTCCGGACATGATGATCCTCGTTGCGGGCGATGTGGCTTGTACTGTCTCGATCAGGCTCCTGAAGTCCTGCTTCAGCACCTCCGTCTGCCGCAGCCTGGTGTCGTTCACCCCCGCGTGCAGCACTACAGCTCCGATGGTCTCAGCACCGTTGAGGATCGGGGGAACCTGCGCAGCAACATCGAGAACACGAGCACCAGGAAAACAGTGACTGCGCACCTTATTTTTGGCTGCGGTAGCGTGGACGTGGCGGACGATGGAGTCTCCGATGACCACGGCGTTGCGTTCTGCCTCGCAGAGAGGGGAGAAGCGGTTCCGTGTCGAGACCTCGAAGATCGGGGCGGCGGAGGAGAGGTCCTGGTCCGAGGCCTGGCTCGCGTCTTCCGCCGCTGAAGCACCCAAGGACCCTGGTGTGATGGCGCCGGAATGAACGAGGGCTGCAATGAACGCGTTCTGGGTGCTCGGGCCCTGTGCAGAGAAACACACGGCGTAGAGGAAGCAGGAGTGTTAATATCGCGCTGCAAACTTACCGAGGGTTGGTGAGTGTCAGCACGAGAAGTTTCCAGCGCTGTCTGCCGCTCGCATAGCTCGGCCTGCTTCTCGAGAAGGATCCGGATCTGCCACTGCCTCCAGTTCCAACTGCACCACATGCAGCTCAAACGTGTCCTCACCTGCACACAAAGGTAGAGAAACATCCGATATACTCGCCATTAGAATAGACTGTAACGATGTTCGTAAATGTGGGAAGAAGGAGGCGGGAACCGGCGAACATTCAACGTAACTTTAATGTAAAATAAACAAAGAACAAAACGAAAGTAATGCCGGCAGACCCTCGCGGACGTCTGCCGGCCACACAAACATAATAAAACATAATGTAAAGTCCAGGCCTGGTCCTCTCTCGTCCTTCATGGTCGTCGCTCCTCCTTTTATGCCTCCGGAGCTCCTCCGTGAGAGACTTGAGGCCGGCGCGCCTCGCAGGTGATGCTCATTATCACTCGCGCCACCGGCCTCGCGCCGTTCCCTCACGGCTCTCGCCCGCCCTGCTCGTCACATAGACGAAATAATAATATAGTGAGAGAGAAGAGTACAAACGCTAGCGTGCCATGCCACTAATGCTAACGGGCTAAAGCTAGTACTGAAAGTTCGGGAAGTCGGATAAAACTAGCGATATCAAGGTAATCTGAATGTTTTTTATATAAAATAATGTTGGGGATGTGTTCCCCCACCGAAAAAGAAAGAGTGATAGGTTATAAGTTTGATTTTAAGAGGCAAAAACAAGCAATTAGGAATCAGCTCGACGGAGCTCTAGCTCAAACAGTGCGGCAGCAACAAACAGGAAGTGACGTTACATTATTATGTACTCACATGTAACACATGTCATGCTCCATCCTTCCTGTTTCATACTCATCACAAACACCACAGGATCAGCTGAAAGGACTTGTAGAGCAAGGAAGCAAAGCAGTTTAGCTTTATCATTAGAGCTACTTATGACATCCTTTCAACACCAACTAATCTCCATCAGTGGTTGGGTGAAGATCTGGGTGTGCTCTCTGCTCTAGTCCAGTTTTCCTCAAGCACATAGTGATGGGGTGTAAAGTCAGCCTCATACAGGGTCCTTACACATGGCATCACAGCCAAGTCCTTAAGAGCTTTGCCTTCACCCTTGAGGAAAAATGTATTACCACCAATTCTTTACCACCAGTGAGTGACTCCCCTCAAGCCATCCTAGTCCATGAAGGGGCAAAAGTAACCAGGAACAGGCCATCACTGGAGCATGACCAGCTTCGGATAGCCTGCGACTGGAAGATGCTGGTGGATACTGGTTGGCAGCTTGTTTTCCCCACAGAGATCACAACCTTTATCCTCAGGTCTGATATAGTTCTCTGGTCCCCTCAGTGAAGAAGGTATTCATCAATGAATTCACTGTACCCTGGGAAGATTCACTGGAAAAGGCTTATGAGCGTAAATACCTAAGATATGCTGAGCTAGCTGCTGAAATATAACTTTGCGGATGAAACACTAAAATCAGTCCGGTGGAAGTAGGATACAGAGGATTCGTGGCATCGTCTGCTACTAATATGCTAAGAGACCTGGGAGTTAGAGGCTAGAGCTTGCGGCAAACCATTAAAGGTGCCCTAGAACTTTTTTTTAAAATCAACTGCAGAAAGTTCAAAATGGCAGAAAATGCCAAAAAGCCTCATAGGTAAAGATTCACTGCTGAAAATTCTAGTGTGCACAGCACAGCTTGAAAAGTCTTGCAGAAAAGGACAGCAAGTTCAAGTATCAGAAGTTCACAATGAAGTAAGGACTGGTAAAACTGAAGACACATCTGTTGACCACAGCACAGGAAGTGGGGAAGATCCATGTATACAGTCTTCAAAGGCGTGGTTCATTGCAATTTCACTTTTTTAACTTTAATTAGAGTGTAATGTTGCTGCTTGAGCATAAACAGTTATTTTTGAGGTATTTTTTGATTTATTTACCTCTAAAAGTACCACGTTTTTATGTAAATATGCTTATTTTTGTTATATTTAATCTTTCTTTTACTTCAGTAAAAAAAAAAAAAAAAAATCTAGCTAAAACCTAAAATGTGGTGACATGATGGTATAAAAATAACAAAATAGCAAAAATATCAATAGCCACTATATGGCTGTAGTACTCAATGGCTGCAAATTGCCGCCAGTTTCGTTCTTTTCCGCAAGTAGAATAGGGAAGGCGTAGGACATACAGCATAAGCTTTTTGAAGAATACGGAAAGTGGAAGCACGTAGGAGATCATTTGTGTTTATAAAGCTTATGCAGTTGTATTTTTTATTTTTTTTTAAATGACCAATCGTTTCGCTAGATAATACCCTTATTCCTTGTCTGGTGTTATGACAACGTGCGGTGCACATATGCATGCACCGAACGCGTCTTTCCCATGGTCTTTCGGCGCTCATGGGCAAAGGAGTTTCTCTGAAAGGCTCGCGCGAGACTGAACGGAACGCGGGAAATGAAGTATACCCGGGAAATACTGAAATTGTAATGGACTGGAGCTCACGTTCACATCGGGAACACGGGAGCACCGCGAAGCGACCGCAAAAGGCACTTTCACTTTCACGATCAAAGTGCACGCCACTGATAAGCATTGTAAATGCACTATTACAGTATACACATACCAATGAAACGCACAGATCTCCTCTCGTGCGTCCTCCACTGGATGAGTCAATATCACTTTCGTTTCTATTTCAGATCTTTTATAGATGCCATCAATACTTTTGCCTTTCAAGATGTAATTACCGAAATCAAAACAGTCCATAAACTATAAATCCTCACGAAAACTTCAGTCAAGCCACCTCGCGCGTCAACCTGAGAGATCAGCCTCCTTACCTTAAAGTGTCAAATTTCTCGGTTTCTGAATGGACAGTTTGGCTTGATTGACAAACGCTAACGTTCGGGCATGATTTATATACCATCAACCTGTCCTAAAACGTTAGCATGCTTTGATCGATGGTTTGGAGATCGTGTGTTTCTCCGTTCGAGAGCGCATTTCCTGTTCACATCCGCGACAAAACAGCTGATTATTTACGAACTGAAGCTCACAGAAACGTGAAAATGGTCTCATTTGAAAGAAAATATCCTAAGCTAAAAGATGATATAGTGTGACTAATTGAAGCAGCCCTTATCAAAAGTGCGGGGGTCGATTTGTGTCTTTTCAAAACTGCGGAGGTCCTGACCCCCCTGTCCCCCGTGCCAACGGCGCCCCTGAGGAGAATAATCCTGGAATGTTTTCATCAAAAACCTTCATTTCTTTTCAACTGAAGAAAGAAAGACATGAACATCTTGGATGACATGGGGGTGAGTAAACTATCAGGAAAATTTTATTTGAAAGTGGACTAATCCTTTTAACAAACCATCCACCCTTCCTTTCACAGAGGACGTACAACATCTTCACCAGCATCTTGAAAAGATTGCTGGTTTAGCATTTGAGAACTTGAAAAAGATGCCATCAGCTCAAGTCTGTGGGAAACTTTGCAGAGCAACTCTAGCTAAAATAATACTGTTCAACCGAAAACGTGAAGGAGAGGTTGCAAAGATGCAAATAAATAGAGAATCCTAGGAACACAGCTGAGCTACATAAGGATGTTGCTGCAGGCCTGATCAAGTTTGGACAAAAGCTTTGTGCACATTTCAGTCGGGTGGAAATTATGGGTAAAAGAGGGTGAAAAGTTGCAATTTTGTTATCGCTAGACATGGTTTGATGCATTATCCTATGCATTATCTTTGATGATAATGTCTTTTTCTTTTGGGTTTCTCAGCCAAATTTAACGTGCGATTAAATTGTGATTATTTAATCGCCACATTGTGTAATTAATTAGATTTTAAAAAATTTAATCGCTTGACAGCCCTAATTTATATACATAACTCTAAATGCTATAAACACAATTATAAACCTATAAACACAATAAACATTATATTAATCTGGGTATTAAGTGTGTTGGAGCCTCTAACCATTTGGATTTTATTACATTAATACCAGACCTGATGTGGAACGTCCACGAATCAAATGCCATTTTCACAAACACAAACACTGTCTCTATTAAACAGTTTAACTCGAATCAGGACATGTACATTACCCTCATACAAATACATACACTTGAAATCGACATCTTTTTTTTATGTTTGGATTGTAAGGCCACCACCCGATGTTTTGAACATTTGTTTTTGAGTCCTTCTACAAACAATGAGTAAAACATCTTCTTTTTCATCAGCTGTCAGCTGCGAATTACTGTCCTCCTCAGGTCAAAGTTTGAGCTAATTGTTATATACTTGCACTAGTATATTGTATATGACAATTTAGTTCAAACTTTGACCTGTGGAGGGCAGTATTGCACTTAGCAGTGTCTACACTGCTGGAATTCTAATAGAGAAGAAGAAGAGAGCTAGTTCAAGATGAGCATTTATGGTTAAAATATATAAAATTTATTTATTTATTTATTTTTTTTAGAGAATGAGTGATGGTTTCTCTAGATAAGACCCTTATTTCTCATCTGGGATCGTGTAGAACAATTTGAAGCTGCAATGAAACTAATTTTGACCTTCAACTGTTTGGTGCCCATTGAAGTCCACCATAAGGAGAATAATCCTGGAATGTTAATTTCTTTTCGACTGAAGAAAGAAAGACATGAACATCTTGGATGACATGGGGGTGAGTAAATTATCAGGAAAAGTTTATTTAAAAGTGGACTAATCCTTTAAGACGTCTGATGGCTCTAAAAGTAATTTGAGCAAACATGTTCAATGCAATGATACTTTTAAAAATGAAACTAAACTACCAGTAGGTGGCGTCAAGTAACTGTCTTATTGAGTGGGTCATTGATTCATTCATTCCAATGTCTGATTCATTCAAGAATGAGGCAGTTGTTTATGAATGATTCATTTAATCTTTGACTCAACCAATTCGTTCAAAACACTGAATCATTCAGTAAAACAAGGCTGAGTGTTGCGCTTTGGTTCTGCTGTGATCTTTGTTTGAAACTATTTTCGCTGATAAAATGTAACAAAAATAGGCAATGTTCTAAAATGTAAGTGGATTAATATTAACTACTTGTTAATTGAATGGTTGTATGAATTCAGTGTCACGTTTTTAATCATGATGGTAGCCTATTTAGGAAAACAGCATTCTTGGTTGTATGGTTTTACTTACCAGTATCAAGTTATAAAGACTCCACATTTTGAATTTTTACCGCAGTATGTTTAACTAAGTTTCTTTTTGTGTGCTTCGCTCATGTTTCCATTTCTTCTCGAGATGCTGCGCGAGGCTCAACCTTGTTATCGTCAGTAGCCTACATTATACAGCCTATTGTTATCCATTATCGTTCGCCACTTAGACTAAATGTAATATGTAAATGTGCGTTTTGGTGATTCCCAAGTTGCTGTTTGTTTTTGTGGTATTGACGTTTTAATCAGTTCTTTGTCCAGTAAAGTAAAAGTAAAGTAATATTTCAGAATTGCATATGATGATTAACTAAGATCACATGGGTAGCATGTTTGGTATCTATGGACTCCAACATTCATTTCCTATTTGTTAATTTACATTACATTTTGCTAACTCTGTGATACATTAGTATTATAACAATCTTACAGGTTCTTCTTTTGAACACCCAATGAAATTACATATGCAAATGCCCTGCTAGAAGGACAAAGGATTGTAAACTTTCTCTCCGAAAGCTCAAGTGCCCATTGGTGGGACCTCCACACAGAGTTAAAGGGCAGCTTCACAGTGATCTCACTCTCTTCTTGCTTCTACTGCTGCTTCTTCTGGTTGACGTGCATATGGGACCCCATCAGGGCCCAGGGGTGCCGGCAGAACTCTCTTAGCCATGACAGTAACACTTTTTCCTCACAATTGCGAGTTTACATCTTGCAATTCTGTTTTTTCTTTTTTTTTTTTTGCAATTGCCAGTTTATATCTCACAATTCTGACTTTTTCCTCATGATTTTGAGTTAATATCTCGCTATTTCTATTGTTTATATCTCTCCCAATTGCTAAAAACTTGACTTAAAATTGTAGTTAACAGAAATCTGAACAATTGGATAACCTGAATTGCTTCTTTTTAGAAATGTGGCTTTATATCACTAAATTTTTAAATCAAATAGAAATAGCACATTAAAGTTACAACTACATGATGTAACCACTTTTTGAGTGTATGTACAGGTCTGTTACCAGGAATATTTTTGCTCATGTGGACGACAAGTCCACTCAATAGAGATAAGTTTTGCGCAACAAGAAATTAATAACATTGCTTGTAACACAGGGTTTATTTAATAAATTGTCATTTAGAAAACATTACAAAATTTGTTTCTAGAGGTTATTTTAAAGTGATTATATAAAGTATGAATCTATATGAATATTTGTGTATTGGTATTATATAAGACTATTTGCAAACAGCAAATGTTGTGTATATACACACACAAACATATATTTCCCCTGAACACTCAACCCAAACAATTGATACATGATTGACAAAATTAGAAGTAATCAAAGAACTTGTGTTACATGTGCAATCTGTCTTAACATTACAGAGGAGATTCCTTAGTCACCACTTTGATATCAGTGTAATTGACGCCTTTGTATGTGCCCTTGGTTTCGTACTGTAACACACTGCCATTCTTGCAGGTGATCTGCACTGTGCCAGTGTAAGGCATGTCAAAAGTGGCTCTTCCAATGGTGATTTTAACATCCACCTTCTTCCCTGGTGGCACATCGATATCAGTAGACAGAGTTTCACTTCTCTGGTCTGAATACTCCCGACTGTAAGTGCTTTCAAGTCCAACGCTGACACTGTATCCTGCTGTAACTTCTGCAACCTCTGGAATCCCAGCCTTCACTTCCATACTAAATGTTGCTGTCAAACTTGCACTCACAGACCATGAAGATTTGTTGGTTATTGTCTTTGTGGTTTCAACTTTTTGTTCTTGAGTGACGGAGGAGCTGTTCTTGTAAGAGAGGGATTTGATTTCTTCTACTGCCACCTTTGGTATCAGTTGGTTGATAGTGGGATAGTTGACATTGGTAAGAACTGTTGATTGAACTGCATTGAGAAACATGAATCCCATGCAGTCGATGTCGGCACCAGCGCTTCCTACAACTCCCAAACAAAATCCAGAGCCGACATCCATGGGATATTCTCTTTTTAAAGGCCAGCTTGTCATCTGAGCAGAGAATTCTCTCCCAAGACTGGTTTTGAATTTGATAGCTCCAAGACGTGATCCTGCTCCGTTCCCCCACAAGGACAGTGAGGTGAAAAACTCATTATGCTGGAACTTGAACTCTTGATGATCTCCAGCTGGTTCTCCAAAAGTTTGAATTCTCCCATCTGAAAGCCAAACCTTGACAGCCTTCACCTGCCATCCTCCAACCCAAACCCAGATCTTCTCTAAACTGGCACCGTTGTTCTCACCAGTAAATGAAAATGAATTTCCTCCCCTTCCACCAATTATCTCTAGACTTGTTGGGTAGGACATCTTTGAATGATATTGATCTAAAAAATAATCACAGATCAGAATTAGCATCAGCTTTATACTTTCTTGCAGTGTTTCCCACCCCAGATTCTGGAGACACAACAACTGTACATGTTGGATTACTTTTTTTAACTGACCCGTCCATTTCGAGTCTTCAGGTCTCTACTAATATGCTGATGAATTGAATCAGGTGTGTCTGGATAGGCAATCATGCAAACTGTACAGTTCCCTTTCAGTCAGTCACATTCAAAGTCACATCAGTGACTGACCAATTGGGATCTTGCCTGAGAGCCTAATGACCTTTGAGTGTAAATGAAATGAGCTGGCTTATTTAGGCTGCGTTCCAGTTCGGTTTTTAAATGCCCTTCCCTCGCTAACTTCCCTCAGTCTCGTTGACTCGGATGTACGTCATTGCTTACGTTGCACAAGTGCCCACTTCTGGCAGAATGTAATGGGCTGAACTGGAACGTCATAAGCCCTTGATCACTTGGAATCCGCAATGGAGCTGATTTATTATTTATTTTTTCCTCTTACAAATTTGTTTAATACAGCATTCTATATGTATATATGTGTGTTTTAAATGTTTAAAAAAATTATTAATATATCATAGAATTGTTTGTGGTAGGGTAAATTAAACGCGATATGCGGTGACGTCATAATCGTGTTGCATTGTGGGTTATGGAGCTGCCTGAAGTGTACATGTGAAGTAGACTCGCTCCCTCGGTTAAAATCGAGGGAGCGAGGGTCTGTCCATGTAAACTTCCCTCGTCCACTTCACGAAGTGGAACGCACTTCAAAATGGCGGCAGGGATTCCCCGAGGGGAAGTGTGTAGGGAAGTTCGCGAGTGCGTGTCTAAAACTGGAGTGGAACGCAGCCTTAGATTACACTCAAAGGTGATTGGGATCCCAGGTTAGATTCCAATTTGTCAGTCACTGATGTGACATCCCCGTTTCCTCCTTCAGGGAATGAGGGTTACATACGTAACTAAGATGTTCTGGCATGCCTCTGTCTGGGTACAAGATTAGTTGCTTTTCCACTGTCAGGCTGAACAGTTCTAAAAAGGCCAAGTAATGGTTTTGGTTATATTAGATTAGTTCATTTTCAGTTCGTTCACCAAAATGAACAATTCGTTCACGTACGTAACATCACTAAATAACATTCCAAAGATCACTGTTATCAGTCCCACAGTGGAAAATAAAACCATATCCATACTGGCATGGAATGTACTGTTACGTTCCACGTATGTTTTGTATTTTGTTTTGTTTTTCTTCCTCCCTCTCTTTTGTTATCTATCTATCTATTGAGTTATTTAGGTAGATCTTATTGGACGGGAAAACCAGCAATCATCCTGGTGATGTCATGACGTTCTGACGTCATGACCAGCGTTCTGCCAATCTGCGGGTTGCTCATCATTTCAAGGGCTTTGGTGGCGTTCCACCTGCAGTGAGCATTTGGGCTTCGGACCTCACTCACCTTTGTCAAGCCAGCCAGCCAGCTAACGTGTCTTTGAACTGTTCATATAGTCTGTGGTTTATTGAAACGGCATTTCTGTGAGTTGTTTGATGCACTCGTGTAATAGTTAACCTGATGGAGTTAGAGCGTGATACAAGTTTCACATGTTCATTGTATGTGCGCATTCATATGCTGGTGTGAATTCGTTATCTGTTAACCACTTGATTCGGTCTTGATTGGCAAATAATGATCCCTTTGTTATATACAGCCCTACTCAATGTTAATCTCAACCTCACTGACAATTGTTATTTCCCTATAGCGTGTGACGGCTCGAACTGGTAGCTAGTAATTTATGTTAGTTAGTGTGTGGGTGTTCGCTTGTGTTGTACTTTTGGTTATTTATGTAGTAAAGTTTAGTTAAGGCGTCACATACGCCGACGTTTTTGGTATTGTTTCTACATTTTATTTTTGGTAGTTAGTTTAGGGGCGTGGGCGCTAGTTAATGGGTTTTGTTTTGTATTTCTTTTGTTTGGCGACACCCTTGTTTTTTCTTACTTTTATTGACTTTATGTTTTTCTTGTATTGTCTAATTTCTCCCATGTCAATAAACATCGGGTTATTTCTGCAACCATTGTTGTCTGGTCTGCTCTTCCTCACACTGCAACAGCTGTATCTGACCTAAATGTTTCATTCATTCCACTTATCATCTTTAAGCACGTAACAGGAACAATGAAGCAATGAGAACGGTTTGGCCCGATGGTGGAAAAGCAGCTATTGTTGTGTAGTCCTGTGGTACTTGCATGCAACCCAATCTCCTGGTACTGCATATCTATAGCACAATTTCATGCTTTCATTTGGCATGCTTTTAACATGCAGAAATCACCTTTTACGTGCATCTGATACACACTATTCAGTTCAATTCAATTTAAGTTATTATTTGAGTGAAATTATTTGGCTATTAGTGTTCTTATTATAATATCTTATTATAAAATTTATATTTTATCAAATATATTGTACTCTAAAATTGAAATATGAAAATGACACATGGACCCGTGAGACTCAGACCTTTCCAGTGATGTATATTTTGTCAAGATTAGAAAAGGTTTTGACTATAAAGTAGCTAAAATAAATATTGTAATATATAACCTGACACCATCCACTAGAGGAACTTGCTTAAAGAAATTAAAGTTTTCACAGGCTGAATCTTAAGTTTGTAAGCTTTCGAATGATACTCGCATATGAAAAAAAAGGCAATAAATATAATGAGCACCAAGTGGCCCGCCGGTGAAAATTAAGGCGCGCGCACACCATCAGTTAGTAGCACTTGGCATCGCAGCCTATTGTCAAAATAAACAAATTATATTTGCATTCATTAGCTAACCTATATTTTATGTGGCTAACATTTACTTACCATTTTTTCCAATATATGTAATCTTTTAAACACTATTTTTTAAACTCTGCATTTATACAGTAAAATTAACTTGAATGAATATTATAACAAAATTTAGCAATTTTAGGCTGTTGTTGTTTCGCTTAAAATATAGGTTAATGAATGCCAATATAATTAATTTTATTTGCATAGAACAATTTAAAGGATTTGTTGTGGAAATAGCCTAAATTGCATGTTTTGCATATTTTTTGTAAAAATTTCGTTTTTACTGGCAGGCCCGGTTCCAGGTTGGCATTTTAATCCCATAGGGGGCATCACTACATAGGCTATTTTAGTTCCCCTTGCGCTACAAATCTTTTCAATTTGGTATTCAGAAAAACAGAACAAGAATGAAAAATATAATATATCAACGTCAAGCCAAAACGAATTAATTTAAAGCTAAACTGAATAAATCCAAATGTGCAGTTTTTGGATGTTAAATAGCCTATAGCCTATTTATTATTTAGCTAAACGTTCTGATTATACACAGACTATAAATTAACAGAGTAACTTTTTCTTTATTTGGCTGACTGTATTTTATTTTGACAATAAACAGGCTGCAATGTCAAGTAGCTACTAAAACTGAGCCTTGCGTGTGCGCGTGAGGCGCCGGTGTGTTCATTTGAAGTTTCTTATAAAAGCGGAAACAATTAAAATACTCAGACATTTATGGTCATAAGAGTAACACCATTCGAATCTGCAGGTATAACTATTATTTTTGTACACTCACAATAACATTGCTTGAAAAATAAAGACAAGCAATTTCATTTCCGTGGACTTGCTTCTCAAAAATGAATCGAAACTCATCGATGGTCTAGCCTACTTGTCGCAGTTTTTTTTCTTTCATTTTCTTAATATGTTCATTATTAGGTTTAATATATTTTGTGTATGCCTAGCTATAGGAATAGGCTATTTATTCCTTTCACACAAGCGCTACATGTGATGCAAGAATCCTATATATTTTTACTAGAGCAATTAAAGGGGCTCAATGTAAGAATGACAGCTAGTGGTTGAAATGGGTACTGCAGTCCAAATTCAAAATATTGTTTGCCTGCCCCCCCCTCCTCTCCTCCCTCCCCTCCTCTCCTCCCCTCCCTCCTCTCCTCAGGATCGACACTCTCGCAGGTTGCCAGTTTGAAGACAGGCAGCAATCGAAGGCGAGGTGACTTACACACTGTAAGACAATTAGTTGATTTATTGATTTATGATGAGTTGATATTGCATTTTAATATGCTCCCGTTCATAGAGATTTTTAGGTAGATGCTGAGGCTTTTTAGGTCGGGTAGAATTAGAGCTTAGATTCTCTGCCTGAGCCCCCACCGTCCTCGGCCGGGTCGGGCCGGGCCCTTGATAAAGCACGTCACGTGTCATGCGCAGCGTCTCGTCCACTCGCAGTCTCGCACGCGTGACGCATCACACCTGCTGTGCGTGCTGTACTATTCAGTAGCTTAAAGCCTCGTTTACACTGCACGCGTGTGCGGCACGTTACGGCTGCGACGCGGCTACCGAGCTGATTCGGTCAGTCAATGGTGTTTACACCAGCCGCGCCGCGGTGCGTTTGAAAGCGTCCCAAAGGGGCTCACGCGCCGCTTCGCTAAAGATAGGCGCCTCGCAGCTAAATACAAAATAAAGTCAAAATAATCCTGTAAACTCCTGCTGATTTTCAATCACTAATACAGAAACTGAAGACAAGAGATTCGAAGTTGAAAAACTTGAAATTCTTTGTTTTTGTTGTCCATAACTGGAATTTTAAGTGTGTTAACTTCATCTGTATGGCTACAGCAAAATAAAGTATGGCATAGCAATAAACACAATCAAACCGGACAAATTATAACCATTTAGCCATTAAAAACACGAAAACTTCGCTTCTGAAATGCTTCTGGTGTGAGTTGACACCGCTCAGAGGACGGAACATTACCTTGTCGGAGCCATACGAACAGTGTAACGAGGCTAAGTACAACATGGAGCTTGAAGAAGCAAAGAAAAAAATAACAGGATAATTAACTTGCAAGTCTAGGAAAATCAGGTATGGAACATTTTAAACTAGTTTTAATAAACACAACGAGTTTACTGCTTCTTCCTTGTCGTATTATTCATTAAGAAAATAATTAATACAGCACGCACAATTATGAACTTGATAAATTTACGGATATGTTTACTATGCACAAACAAATGCTTTTCAACTTACATGTGCAAAATTCAGAATTAAATGAATGTGCTGCAATTTGTACAAAAAGAGTCTGTAGTCTACGTGTTTTAGCCATTAAATAAGCACATTTAGTTTCAAGTTTGTTAAGTTTTGTTTTGAAGAAAGATTTTCTTTAAAGTGAATTTCGTTTATATAAATTGTATCTTAATTTTAATACATTTTTCATCATCCAATTACCTGGATTTAATACATAAAAAGCAATATAGCAGACAATGTAATTATGACATGGAGGCGCCGGCGCGCCGCGGTCACACACCTTTTGAAACTGGTAACACACGCTGTCACCGAATTTACAAATGCACATCTTGCTTGTTGCTCACACACATATTATGTTGAAATAACAATATGTTGAAGTAACATTATTAATAATAATTAATCTTTAAGAATATTTGATTGAATGCTGAATGTTGAGCTTGTTCAATTTAATAAAATTAAAACTTTAATTTCCATGATAATTAAAATAATTTAATATTTAATATTGAGTGGCCAATTTTTGCTCATTTATTAATAGTATTTATATAATTTATATAACTGCGCAGCTCCCCCTGTAGCCTAAATGATCTAGCACAGCAGCACCTGCGTTAAAAAAAAAAAAAAATTCTGGCGCCGCCCCTGGTTATAACGGCCCACATATTAAAAATGGTCGGGTTTAAATCGGGCTCGGGCTCATAATTACAGTGGACGTGTCGGGCCGGGCCGGGCTCGGACACAACGTGCTCGGGCTCGGGTAGGGTCGGGCTTGATTTGTTGGGCCCGATCTAAGCTCTAGGTAGAATCGGCGATCTCTGACCCAGTTTGTTCACTGGCTTCCATGGCTGCAATTCGCTGCATGCGTTTTTCAGCCAACTGAGCAACCCGATGGGTTGAACGAAATAAGATATTGGGTAAATTAGCAACGTGTGGTCTTGCAACAGACGGAAACAAAAACAGAAATTCCTACACGGAACGCATAATTTCAAAGTGGAAAAATAACTGTATGTGGCAGCAATGCGCCACCGTAGAAATAGCATGTGAACTCAGCATGTATAAATAAATATATACCACAATTTTAAATTCCAGTAAATTGAACTTCAGTCATAAAATTCCCTCAAGAGCACCTTCAGAAATAGTCATAAAGCTTTATTGCCACATGACTGTTTTTGGCATCAATTACTGTATTTACAAATGACATAGTTTATATGGTTCAACACAGAATGTGATTTGTCGTTCAAAGAGATAATTTCTCGATCAAGTGGAATATAAAATAAATATAAAGAAACATCTTTTCAAAAATAAGAGAGCCTACATGTCGGTTCAAACGACATGTTTTCTCGTTCAAACGACATCTTTTTAGTCGTTAAAACCACATGTTTTTTAACAGCCTGACGTTACGATAATATACCTTTATCTTGAACTATCATTTGAATGCTGTCCTGAGCATCGAGGTAACCTATCTATCATAATTCCGCAAATCGAAAAACAGAAGCTTATATTAGTTGTCACATACCTGGCGATAGCCTGCAGATCGAAATACAGTGCATGAAGTCATGAACACAATATTATTGTCACGATCGTCGGCCTATATGCAGTTTACAATAGCCTAATAAAGCATAATTTTATCATTTAGCATTCCTTATTTGGTGAAGATATAGGTTTATTGGCCTCAATGAGTCTGAGACTCCCGGTCAGAGATTGTAACCAGACGATATTAAATATTTGTATATTATTTTATAATATTTTGTTTGGCATGTAACTAGGTGGAAACATATTATAGACTTGTTTATACAATGCAGTTCTGTTGGATGTTTTGCCTAGGCAGAGGTTATTAGCATTTCTTTTGCTGATTTTTGTATCTTGAATAATAAATATCTTTTGCAATAAATATTAAAAATATTTTGATTTTTGTCTCTTTTCTTCAATATGAGACTTGTCTCTTTTCTTCTGAATATAATTTTATTTATGTAAATTCAACCATGGCCTTAAGAGTCTCAGGAGAAATGGACCTAGATGTCGTTCCCTCAACCATCCTTCTGCGCCCCTACCAACAGTTGTTTTACTTCATTGAAATTTATATATATATTGTTTTCTTTTACTGTGGTTTGTGACATTAAGAAATTAAAGGATTAGTTCACTTTCAAATAAAATTTTCCTATTAATTTATTCAATTATATAAATAAAGCCCTTTGAAGAGGCACTGAAACTGTAATTTTGACCTTCAACCATCTGGAGGCCATTAAAGTCCACATTTTCATCAAAAACCTTCATTTCATTTCGACTGAAGAAAGAAAGACATGAACATCTTGGATGATATGGGGGTGAGTAAATTATCAGGAAAATTTTATTTGAAAGTGAACTAATCCTTTAGTAGACTATTTCAAAAGCTGATCTCCATGTTGGGAGTAATCTTGTGGAAAACTGGATATTTGGCTGATCCTTCCAGGTGTGTCAGACTGATCGCGGAACATATATATATATATATATATATATTTTTTATTTTTTTTTAATCATTGTAGATTTATGAGAATCTATAACATTTTTACTAGGTTTTGATACAAAGGTCTTGTTAATGTTTTTCAGTAACGGAAGAATATGAAAAAGTATGGATTGAGGTAAAAGGCACAATAATTAACATGATAATAAATAGCTGTCTGACTTTTCCATTTGTTGATATGACATGGTTAGATTCAGATAGTAAATGTCATATATACAGTTTGCTGTCCACCTTAGAGAAAATTACCATATATATAATGAAACCATCATATATATATATATATATATATATATATATATATATATATATATATATATATATATATATATATATATATATATATATGCAATATTGTATTTATATATATATATATATATATATATATATATATATATATATATATATATATATATATATACAATATTGTATTTATTTCTTACTACTGTAAAACTATATTCAATTATTGTGGGATCTCATTCAATGCTTTCAGAAACCTAATTTTTAAAATAACTTTGTTTCTGTAAATTATATTTAAAAATTAAAATTTTAATGACAGTATGTTTACTGAACAAAAATTAATTCTTTTATTTATCAAAATAAACCAAAAGAGGAATAAAACCAAATAGAACAAACTTAGCTAAAGTGGTTGTTTTGAACAAGTATTAACAGACATTATTAAAAACATTATTTTTATTTCTAGTATTTGTATCAATACTTTATATCATACACTATGGGAGTAGTGAAAAGCACATTTGTTTCTTATGTTGTGCCTTTAGGCCCTTTGTACCCAGAAAATCGGGTTGGATAATCTCATGCAGTTTCAGAAACTGTTAGCTACATCTTAAATCAAGTGCCTGTGAGAGAAAGCGTACTTACATTGATGACTGCAGTCTGAACTTCTTCTCAAGAGCAGCTGGTCTGGTCAAAGCTGGAAAAGTGAGATGTGTTTGGTCAGGCTGCTGCTTAAATAGAGCTCCAAAAGAGGACAGGCAGTACCTAAAACACACCCTGAGTCAGTGTAATCAGCTCCTCCCACCTCTCGCTCACAATCTTTTTAAAGATGGATGTGGAAGACTGGAGATTTTACTAGCTGATAAAATTGCACTAAATTAAAAACAAGCACAAGTATGTTTTCATTCAGTATGTCAGCACGCTGCCACTATTACAGCTACAAATAAACTAACATATACACAGTTTAGCTCAAAATTACTTAAGGTTTCAATTTCCCTTCCACAAAAAAATACTGTATACGCTCAAAAGAAAAAAAATACTGTATACGCTCAAAAGAAAAGATAACCAGTCTGTTCTCAGGTGCGTGAATCAAAAAAAGTTTGATCAATCAAAGAGACAGAATTTTCCACACTGAAAAACATACAATTGCATACAAAGAAAGGGTCTATCACAAAAAAATACTTTAATTTAACGTCTGCAAAGTGCAAAAAAGTGAAAAGTGTCCTAAAAACTGACCAAAGAGTAGATGTTTCAGCTCATGCTTTCTTCAGTGCTCATGAAACAAACAGCAACAACACTTTTCTATAGACACAATTACTAATTATTACCAGCTGAGCTTGATCAATAGGTGGTAGGTGAATACAAAAAAAAAAAAAAGTGAAAACAGAAAGAAAAATATTTCTTTTAAATTGACTCACAAAAGCGTGTTTTTCTTTAGTTAGCAAAATACAGAGCTGTTTAACAGTTTAGAGAGTCTGAGATAAAGAACTACTAATAAATATTATATTAATCATCTCTCTCTCTCACACACACACACACACACACACACACACACACACACACAAACTGTTCAAAAGTTTTAGATCGGTAATGTTTTTAAAAGAAGTCTGCATTTATTTGATTGTATATTGTGAAAGTTAATTTTTTTAATACTTCTATGTGGATATATTGTAAAGTGTAATTTAATCCTGTGATCAAAGCTGAATTCTCAGTATCATTACTCCAGTCTTCAAGGAATTGATGAATAAAAAGTAAAGCAAACTTAAAAGGATCTTCTGTCATACAGAGCATGAATGTATGGAGTAAGAAAAGAAAATATCAAAAATACTTTATGTACAGATCATTTTATGTGCTGATCATTTAATTATGTCTTGTCTCTTAAATGGCATTATCAAATACAAATCTGCTTTGCATTATTTCTCTGTCAACTACACTCTTAAAAATAAAGGTTGTTTATTAACATTGATGAAGAACCTTTAACATCCATGGAACCTTTCTATATAAATATAAAATATAGTGTAAACGTTCTTTAGAATTTTAAAATGTTCTTCACTCTAAGAAAAAAAGGGTTCTTTTAAGAACTTTTGACTGAAAGGATCTTTGTGGAGCAAAAAATGGTTCTTCTATCCGGTATCAGTGTGAAAATAAAAACATATTATGCTATATGTATTTTTAATAATAAACTTTACAAATTATATATACACAACAGATATTATTATTTTACAGTTTCGTTTTTTTCCCCAGTATATTGGCCCTTATGTCGGCTCGCCACTGGTTGACACATTGTATACTGCTGTAACCTGTAATGACAACATTGGTGTGAGTTTTTGATGTTCCAGCAAACAGTTGTGACAACTGAACTTAGAAGTTCAGAGAAAAATAAGAGAAATGTGCCAAAGCAATTGAGAAAAACTGTAATAGTTTGAAAAAAAAAAACATTTTTTGAGCTCTTGAGATTAGGACTATGAATTTTGATAATATACCATTTAGTAATATCAAAGCGAAAAAGTAAATCTTTATATATATATATATATATATATATATATATATATATATATATATATATCAAAATGTATAGATACAATGTCATGAAGTTCACCCACAGGTTATCTCATTTTTCTCAAAAATGTTTTGACACATTTCACAATTTCAGTGAAGTTTCATCAGAAATGGAAATCCATCAGGCGTGACATTGTACAGAATGTCAACCGGCAAATGCAACTCCCAAGAAAAACATAAAACTGAAGATACTGCGATATTTGCAGTCTTGTATCGACCTGTAAAACCATCACAGGTTTTACAGGTTTTTATTATTATTATTTTAAAAATAATTTAAGACTTTTTGTTCTAGGAATATTTTTCCAAATCTTCAAGCAGATCCTTAAAAACAGTTTGACTTATTAATTTACTAACAATAAAGAAAAACCTTATAGAGTAAATAACATTCACAATGCATTATATATATATATAAATTCAACACATTACAACACAGCAAACATTGCTTGAGCCATAGTAAAGAAGGAAAAATGAATAACAAAATCAAGTATTACAACACAATATAAATAGATATAAATAAAAAAAAATACAATTGAACAAACACAAATTTGTAGAAAACTGAAAATGTTATTCCAGCCTTTTAGAGAAGGTGATTTATCGCTAATACAAGACATTAAAATATTTTTCCAAATAGTTAACAAGTTAAAAAGTCATCTGGCATATTCATTGGAAATTAATTTATAAGGAATATGCGAATACATTCAATGACAACTTTGGGCCAAGAGGCTTTAATTATATGGCAGTCCCATAAACAACATGTATAATCCCCTGTACCTTGCTTTTGAAGAAGAGTGGAGAATGAACTGAATTAATAAGGGTTGATATCCAACCTGTACAAGATATTTAGGTGAATCACTCTTGTCCTATTGCATAGAGAGAGTCCAAACCTTCTCCCATTCCTCTCCTGAGTTGTCCACTCAAAGCTCCCTCTCCCACTCAAATCTGTGATTCAATGTTTTAACTCTACCATAAGTTTCATAAAAATAAGAGATCTTCTTGACAATAAGTAGTTAGAGGTGAGTGTCAAGCTAATTTGAACAGTCTCAAAGTTGTAAGAAAACCATCCTGAAATCCCTAACACACCTTTACGGTGCGTTCCCAATGGGATATCGTGTATCAACCAGCATACAAATGTGCGACAAAGGCGCTTCGTTCATTGATTGTCTCAATAAGATGATGCAAAAGTGGGTTAAAAAAAAGTTTTTTTGACCCCTACGCCCTTCATCCCTTCAAAGCTCTCATTCCGGAGGGTGAACCCTTTTGAAGGGATTAGGGCATAGAGATGAGCCCTTCTGAATGGAACGCAGGGAGTATCTCCTTTAAAATATCTCACATATAGACTGATCAGGCATAACATTGACCACCTTCCTAATTCATAGTTTTCATGTGACGCTGAGGGGAATGCCCACCTGGAGGGCAAAACAATGCTTTCCTCCATTGCCCACCAGTTGAGGATCGTATTCATCATGCCAGTATGGACGGTTTGTTGAGGAAATGTGGCACTGGCTGTCGGTTGATGATGTCTTCACAATGGATGATCTAGTTGACTCAATCTCTGCTGATACTTCAGGGCTGCGTTGTGGTCGTGTCAAGGCGCAGGTCCTTGGTCTCAGCTGGATACGGCCCGGATCCGGCTGACTACGGTAAACCTCGGGATAAACAGAAAGACTAATATTAGCGTAGAAGCCATTCTTCTTCTGATGTAACAAGTACATCTGGTGTTATAGGAAGTGTTCCCGGTTCTGGCTGACCTAATTTATGCAGCCTAATAATCCTTTAACGGATTTGATGACTTCCTAGTTCT
Source organism: Megalobrama amblycephala (assembly GCF_018812025.1). Lineage (NCBI taxonomy): Eukaryota > Metazoa > Chordata > Actinopteri > Cypriniformes > Xenocyprididae > Megalobrama > Megalobrama amblycephala. The sequence goes on along the minus strand of NC_063057.1, from coordinate 42,635,004 downwards.
AGTAAGAACTCTAGCTGCTGCATTTTGTACGAGCTGTAGTTTATTTATCAAGCAGGAGGAACAACCACCCAGTAGAGCGTTACAGTAATCTAACCTCGAGGTCATGAACGCATGAACTAACTGTTCTGCATTTGTCATTGAGAGCATATGTCGTAGTTTAGATATATTTTTAAGGTGGAAGAATGCAGTTTTACAGATGCTAGTATCATGGCCTTCAAATGAAAGATTGGTATCAAAGAGCACACCCAGGTTCCTAGCTGACGATGAAGACTTAACAGAGCAGCCATCAAGTGTTAGACAATATTCTAGGTTATTGCGTGAAGAAGTTTTTGGTCCAAAAATTAGAATCTCTGTTTTTCCTGAATTTAGTAGTAGGAAATTACTGGTCATCCAATTTTTTATATCAGCTATACATTCTGTTAATTTAGCGAATTGATAAGTTTCGTCAGGGCGTGAAGAAATATAGGGCTGAGTATCATCAGCGTAACAGTGAAAACTAACGCCATGCTTCCTAATGATATCTCCCAAGGGTAGCATGTACAGAGTGAAAAGCAGCGGTCCTAGTACTGAGCCTTGCGGTACTCCATATTTAACTTGTGATCGATATGACATCTCTTCGTTTACTGCTACAAACTGATGACGGTCAGATAAGTATGATTTGAACCATGACAATGCAATTACACTAATGCCAACATAGTTTTCGAGTCTGTTTAGAAGAATATTGTGATCAATAGTGTCAAATGCAGCACTAAGATCCAATAACACTAATAGAGAGATACAACCACAATCTGATGATAAGAGCAAATCATTAGTGTTACGTCCAGAGACAAAGTCTTTATTGATTTGTTTTCTTTAATGTGTGCTGTGTTTTTGTCTTTGTTTCTTTCCTTGTTTCTTCTTGGCTCCTCCTACTCAATCTGCCTGGCAGGTAGCTGATTGCGCCCAGCTGTATCTGCTTACCAATTAAGAGTGAGCCAGCATAAAAGCAGAGCTCCAGCTACCAGACTTTGAGAAAACATTCCCCCAAGAGCTTTATCCAGAGCGTTGTCTTTGTCCTGCCTAGCTGGTTGCTGCAGTTACAATTGGTGGTTGTTGAGCTGCTTAATATTCTACTTTGGTATTGTAGTGTTTTCTTTTATTTGCTCATTGTGATATTCTTCAACACTTACTTGTGCCATTTGAGTTAGTTAAAGAGATTTATACTATCCTTCACCTTTATCTGTTTGTTATATTGTTTGGTTCATAGCTGCTACTGTAAACTAGTGATGGGCAGATCGAGGCTTCGTGAAACACTGAAACAGTTGAAGCAAATGTGCCATAATGATTCGAGGCTTCGAAACAATCTGACACCCGTCTCCACGGTGACCCCTAGTGGTCAGAACAGTGGAAATGAAACAAAACTCAGGCCAAACATGCATTAAAAATACCCTTTAACAAATGTATTGCAAAAGTTTTATTGAAAGTAAAATCAATCAAATGAAATTAACTAATCATCTAATAATATAGAGTGTCTGTATAATATGTGTTCTTTTATCAATTTTAAAGGCTTGTTTCTTTGTTCCATGGCTCAAGCTAAACAGGCCAATAAGATATTAATAACTACCATTATTAATTTTAATTATTCTAATGTATAATTAAAACATCTACAAATGTATAAAACTGATCGGAGATCAGGTAAAACCATAGGGTAAAGCCCTAGACACTTGTTCAATAGTTCTGAGTGAATCTGCATGATTCATGGGCTCACTTTATCATCGCCCTCTACCAGTGAACCATTGAAATTTCGAACTGTTTCGAAACAGTGATGACGTAGTGAAGCCTCGTTTACTAAAATCACGTGACTTTAGCAGTTTGATACACGCTCCGAATCACTGATTCGGAACAAAAGATTCATGAAGCTTCGGAGCTTCATGAAGCAGTGTTTCGAAATCGGCCATCACTACTGTAAACCTCCTGTTTAGCAGCTACTCTTCTATTTGCTTACTTGTTTTTTACTCATTTTTGTTTCATTTGGAAGCTGTAGGGAGGTGGGCGCCATTTTTGTTTAACCTTGTTTTCTCCTGTTTTGGGGCCAGGAAGGGAGTTAGGGTACAGTTCTGTTATTTTCTTTTCTTTTTCTTTGTTAGTTAGAGGTTTAAATTACTTCAGTTAGACCGCATTTTTGTTTATTATTTTGGCTTTACCCTCTCCTGAAGCTATTGTTGCCTTTCTTTCTTTCTTTCTTTCTTTCTTTCTTTCTTTGTATTTACTACAGTACCCTCTGTATTTCGTTCCACGAGCTGTGAAATAAACTTTTTTTTTTTTTTTTTTTTTTTTTTTGGAAAACTTGTTGCTTGTGGTGCTATGGCAGGACTCAGATGAACGCTCTTTAAAATTTTACTTTTGTTGCGTCCACATTTACCCCTAGACTTATGTGGGACGTAACATTAGTAACTCTAATGAGAGCAGTCTCAGTACTATGGTACGGTCTAAATCCTGACTGGAAATCCTCACAGATACTATTTCTTTCTAAAAAGGAACATGGTTGTGATGATACTGCATTTTCTAGTATTTTTGACAGAAAAGTAAGATTTGAAATCGGCCTGTAATTGACTAATTCTCTAGGATCAAGTTGTGGGTTTTTAATAAGAGGTTTAATAATAGCTAGCTTAAAAGTTTTTGGTACATATCCTAGTGATAAAGATGAATTAACAATATTAAGAAGAGGATCTATGACCTCCGGAAGCATCTCTTTCAATAGCTTAGTCGGTATAAGGTCTAACATACATGTTATACATATCCAAGATGTTCATGTCTTTCTTTCTTCATTCAAAAAGAAATGAAGGTTTCTGATAAACATTCCAGGATTATTCTCTTTATAGTGGACTTCAATGGCCTCCAAACGGTTGAAGGTCAAAATTACAGTTTCAGTGCAGCTTTAAACGATACCAGACGAGGAATAAAGGTCTTATCTAGTGAAAGGATCAGTCATTTTTGAAAAAAATACAACCGTATATGCTTTATAAACACACATTATCGCCTTGCACGTGGTTCCGCTTTCCGTATTCTTCAAAAAGCTTACGCTGTATGTCCTACGCTTTCCCTATTCTACTTATAGAAAAAAAACGGAACTGACGCCACGTGAAAAGAAACGTGTATACCAATGTCGTGTGTAACTTTAGAGACGGTCCCTAAATTTGCGAATATCGTCCGATGTCAAGCCAGTTTATGCCAGTATTTCACTGGGAAAAACACTTAGCGTCAAATTTTGCACGTTACGTTCATATTCTGAGTCCACCTGCTTGCCTGTAGCCTATACGATATAGCCTACATCCCCCAAAAGAGGTGTGAGTTTGGTAGTCCTTTATATCACTGTATTAGTCCATTAAGCTACTTTAAGCGTTTTAAATGTCCTGATGGCAGGGGAATCCTGGAGTATTAAGTATTGAGGGAAACACCAGTACTGCAGCACAGTGCTGCAATCTAAAATTAAGGAAAGTTATATACCTCAGATTTAACATTTGAACTGTACATCAGCATTGGAGAATAACGTTATAATCTCATTCACTGTAGAGAAAGCTGCTTACATGTAGGCTACACAGGGAAAGTAACAGTGTCACAGAGACAAACTCCGTGATTCCTTCCTCTGGCCATCGGAGGGCGCCCTCTCCTGAATACTAGCACACATGCCTACACTCACATTCACACGCACTACATTTCCCATCAGCCCCGTACCTTGGACTAATCACCACACCCAGCTGCCATGCATTTACTGGACTATTTAAGCCACACTCTACCTCACAGCCATTGCGAGGTCTTGTATTGCCACGGTGTACATTTCTGAGCATTTTCTATTTGCCTGCCTGTTGCTGAACCTGTCTGATTCCCGTTTACGATTCTCTGCTGCCTACCCTTTGGACTGTGTATTGTTTACCTGGACTGTGATGGATATCCGACTGCCCTGATTCTCTGCCTGTACCACGACCACGATTCTGCCTGACCCTTGTTACACCTGTTTGCCCCTGTTTGACCCTGCCTGTTTGTACCACGCTTTCTGTTAATAAAAGCTTGCTGATGGATCCCAACTCGAGTGACGATTCGTTACAAACAGTAAAGACATTGAATTAAATGCTACATAGTGTCCTGATAATTATCACACATGCACTTGCTCCATTAATGTAAATCCGTTTTTGAGCGATTTTGTGAATAAAATGAATGACTTGCTCTCAGGCCCGCTGCCAGAGGACATCCCTGTGCCCCTCTCCGGACAGAGGGAGACAGACTTGATACTAGCGTGTAATTTTCTCACTCAAACAAACCACCACCTGCTCCTGCTTCTGATTGCTTTTAGAGAGAAAAACTACCCATAACTGCTCTTCTAGGATCTGTTTTCTTCATAATAATAACAACAACATATTATTAGAGTTGGCAAATAATCCAGTACGTATCTGTGTTTGCGCTCTAAAGAGCACCAAATCATTTAACTAGAGCGGCCACGGATTGACAGTAGCCGTGTTGTAGCCGTAATGCGCTGCAGACATACACAGTGTAAATAAGGGGTCACACCACAAGCATGAGCGGAGCGTGAGCAGCGTGTATATTTTTTCGGTGTGCACGTTAACCAATGGATGCATTCACACCGGGAGCAGGAGCAGCGCGTGAGCGTCAAGCTGGAGCATCGGGTAAAATACTCACGCGTCTGCAGTGACGCCACTCAAGCTTGCGATGTGAAACGGGCGTAACAGCAGATTGGAGGTTATGAATCAGCACTCTACTGCTTTTCCTGCAGTTCCCGGATGTGAAATGTTGAATCTTATGTTGAATTTGAACCACTGAATTTGTGGAAACGAATTAGTAAAGTGAAATAAAATGGACCGAAAATTGCCTGTTGAATATTATATTTTGGAAGTGAAATCTGAGAGGTGAATATGGACTATAATGTTTGGAATTAAAATATTCACAGCTTATACGTGAAAAGAAACGTGTATACCAATGTCGTGTGTAACTTTAGAGACGGTCCCTAAATTTGCGAATATCGTCCGATGTCAAGCCAGTTTATGCCAGTATTTCACTGGGAAAAACACTTAGCGTCAAATTTTGCACGTTACGTTCATATTCTGAGTCCACCTGCTTGCCTGTAGCCTATACGATATAGCCTACATCCCCCAAAAGAGGTGTGAGTTTGGTAGTCCTTTATATCACTGTATTAGTCCATTAAGCTACTTTAAGCGTTTTAAATGTCCTGATGGCAGGGGAATCCTGGAGTATTAAGTATTGAGGGAAACACCAGTACTGCAGCACAGTGCTGCAATCTAAAATTAAGGAAAGTTATATACCTCAGATTTAACATTTGAACTGTACATCAGCATTGGAGAATAACGTTATAATCTCATTCACTGTAGAGAAAGCTGCTTACATGTAGGCTACACAGGGAAAGTAACAGTGTCACAGAGACAAACTCCGTGATTCCTTCCTCTGGCCATCGGAGGGCGCCCTCTCCTGAATACTAGCACACATGCCTACACTCACATTCACACGCACTACATTTCCCATCAGCCCCGTACCTTGGACTAATCACCACACCCAGCTGCCATGCATTTACTGGACTATTTAAGCCACACTCTACCTCACAGCCATTGCGAGGTCTTGTATTGCCACGGTGTACATTTCTGAGCATTTTCTATTTGCCTGCCTGTTGCTGAACCTGTCTGATTCCCGTTTACGATTCTCTGCTGCCTACCCTTTGGACTGTGTATTGTTTACCTGGACTGTGATGGATATCCGACTGCCCTGATTCTCTGCCTGTACCACGACCACGATTCTGCCTGACCCTTGTTACACCTGTTTGCCCCTGTTTGACCCTGCCTGTTTGTACCACGCTTTCTGTTAATAAAAGCTTGCTGATGGATCCCAACTCGAGTGACGATTCGTTACAAACAGTAAAGACATTGAATTAAATGCTACATAGTGTCCTGATAATTATCACACATGCACTGCTCCATTAATGTAAATCCGTTTTTGAGCGATTTTGTGAATAAAATGAATGACTTGCTCTCAGGCCCGCTGCCAGAGGACATCCCTGTGCCCCTCTCCGGACAGAGGGAGACAGACTTGATACTAGCGTGTAATTTTCTCACTCAAACAAACCACCACCTGCTCCTGCTTCTGATTGCTTTTAGAGAGAAAAACTACCCATAACTGCTCTTCTAGGATCTGTTTTCTTCATAATAATAACAACAACATATATTAGAGTTGGCAAATAATCCAGTACGTATCTGTGTTTGCGCTCTAAAGAGCACCAAATCATTTAACTAGAGCGGCCACGGATTGACAGTAGCCGTGTTGTAGCCGTAATGCGCTGCAGACATACACAGTGTAAATAAGGGTCACACCACAAGCATGAGCGGAGCGTGAGCAGCGTGTATATTTTTTCGGTGTGCACGTTAACCAATGGATGCATTCACACCGGAGCAGGAGCAGCGCGTGAGCGTCAAGCTGGAGCATCGGGTAAAATACTCACGCGTCTGCAGTGACGCCACTCAAGCTTGCGATGTGAAACGGGCGTAACAGCAGATTGGAGGTTATGAATCAGCACTCTACTGCTTTCCTGCAGTTCCCGGATGTGAAATGTTGAATCTTATGTTGAATTTGAACCACTGAATTGTGGAAACGAATTAGTAAAGTGAAATAAAATGGACCGAAAATTGCCTGTTGAATATTATATTTTGGAAGTGAAATCTGAGAGGTGAATATGGACTATAATGTTTGGAATTAAAATATTCACAGCTTAAATATACAACTATGTTGAATTGCAGCCCATAAAAATGCAAGCCCTGAAAATACAATGCATTAAAATGCAAGCACAGTTTTTCAAGTAGTGCAATTCAACAAGCTTTTTGTTTCAAAAACATTTGGCATTATTTTACTTCCATAGTTTTAGAGTTTTTAAGGTAATGAAACATCTTGTATATTATTAACTGCTGCTTTTTCAAAACTAAAAAAAAAAAAATAATAATAATAATAATACCAAAGTGGGAAGAAATGCAAAATGCATCAACATAAATAAGGAGAGAATTAAATAACTTTGATCTAGTGACATTAAATTGACTCCCCCCCCCCCCCCCCCCCCTTTTGAAACGTATATGTTGATACATTTACTGATTATTGAAAGTTTAAAAGACATGAATGGTACCAGTGTCACATGCTGCAATGAAGAATGAATCACTCTTTTGTACTCTACATTTTCTTAAGAAACATATTTCCTTCTGTGTTGGCGTTTCTTTGACAGATTGTGTAATGATGGAATGCACTCAACAACTGCCAAACCGGTGAGAATCAGATGTGCACACATTTCAATAGCCTCTGCTTCACTATTAGTCATACATCAGTGATAAATAGTGCAGTGTCATTTTTTTCTTGGCACTATTTACTCAAGCAAGTGTATTTTCAAATTGTTTTTACTGTGTGAAATGCACACAGTGCTTACATCTACTGTGTTTACATGAATACTCATCTTGGCATTTTGAGATATTTCTGTGTATTTGGCAGTTTAGGCGCACAACCGAATGCTTTTCAAATCATGTTTCACATTGAGCGCGCGCACAGATAGTATCCTGTCAGTGGTGGATTCAGTTCTCCTTCGCAGCTTGTTATTGCACTTTTAATATTTCTTTTTAACATCAAGCACATTCAGCTCTTTTCTTTCTCATTCATTCATGTTTCATTATTAATAATGCACTTATATGAACTGGCCGGATCATAAATAGGCTATGACACATTTACAGGACATAAAAGGTCTCTGCGGCAAGTAGCTTAGGGTGTAAGTGTAGGGTGTAATGTTTCGAAATAGTTGGCTAATGATGCTTTTGGGAAAAACCACCCAGGTGTAAAGCATTTCATGAGAATGGGCAGGTAAATATTTCTGTTGTATTTCTATAGAATGTAGGCTGCCTGATTATATGTCTTGGGAAACAACAAATCTCATATTGGACAGGTCTGCCATGGTGTTCCTGAGGGATCCGTCCTGGGTCCCATGTTGTTTATATGCTTCCTTTGGGGCAAATCATTGGGAAATATTGTCAGGTTTTTGCAGGAGTGAGGACCCAGGTGCAGAATGAGCAATAAGGGGATTTTATTAACAACACTAAAGACAAGGCACAACAGGGTGATTTAGGTGTGACAGTCAAACGGCAGGGCAGGGCAGACGACACGATGACAGGCAGGGAGGATGACCACTGGGAATCAGTCTAAGGTGACAACAGACTTGAGGACAGCTTGGGAAGCAGCACCAGGTGGGATGAAGGAGAGAAGATCCAGACAGGAATACAAGGAACTCAAGGCTTGATGCGGATCTCTCAAGTAGTTCCGGTCTTGGCTGCCAGGCAGTCAACAGTGGCCAAGCAAACTCAGGGCACAGGGCAGAGGAGGGCAGGAACAGACACAAGACAAACAGGCAAGGCACAAGAGAGGGATTAGTAAGATAAAACGTGTGGCAACAAAATACTGAAGCAGAGAACTAAGACTAGAGAAACAAAAGAAACAAAATATAAAAAGTAAATGACTGAAACTAGCAAACACAAAATAAAGCAAGAGAACACTCTTGCAGGAAACTAAAATAAATAAAGGATTAGTTCAAATCCAAAACAAAAGAAATGAAAAAACTAAGCTTTGGAGAACTAGAGCAAAATTAGGAGAAGAACTAGACAAAACTCAAGAAAAACTAGAATTTATCAAGAAGGAAAATAATCAGACAAGGAAACTAAATCTATCACTGACTGACCAGGGGCCCGTTCTTCGTACGTCGCTTATTACATCCGAGATCAAATGACACATCCAAGATGATATCATCGTGCTAATCATGATCCGGCTAATTGGGTTCTTCGAACACACCTGTTGTGTATGATTAGTATCGCTGGATTGAGTTATCTGAGATAATTGCGCGTTCATGTGTTGGCTTAAAAGGGGATATGTATCGATAGTAGTTCTAGACATTTATAAGGACCCAGCCAAGCGAATAAATGACAGAAGAACGACATGAATGTTAGATAAATGAAATGTGCACTATTTTTTTTTTTTTTTTTTTTACATGATTACCCAATTATTTAGGCTATATTCACAATTTCTATTATTTGTACATTCGATTTTTTATTTCAATGTTGTAATTAGCAACTAATTTACCTTTGAAGCATATTTGACAGCATTAATTAAAGTTTCTTAAGGGCCAAGATCAAGTTATCTGCATCTCCTGCGCTTCATCAAGCCACTCCCATAATATATGTCGCGGTTCAAATGCACAAATGCATGTACGGCATAGACATCTGTACGTCATGTGTGTAAGACTCCAATAAGAATTATTACGTAATTATTCCCTCACGAATGAATCTCTCACAGAGTAAAACTGTCGGTGTCTATATTATGACACTACACGGCATTATAGTGTTATTTGCAAATTTATTTTTTTCAATCATTATTATTGTCCCTGGTTTACATTAGGGTACTCTTGTGGGAAAGTAGCAGAGGCTGGGACAGACTTTAAACATCACCTCCGCTTAAAAAGATGCAATCTAATCCTGTTTACATGAAATAAGCCTGCTCCCGAGCAGGTTTGAGCTTACGGACCTGTTGCTATGACAGCAAGTCTAGGATGAGCTTCGAAGAATCAAACGATCCAAGATCATGCCAAATCGTCAACAATCAAATCCAGCTAACTGAGTTAGCGACGTACGAAGAACGGGCCCCAGATCTAAGAGCACAATACACACAAAAAACACACACACAACAAACCAGCAAAGACATCTTCTTCTTCTTCTTTTGATTTGATTGGCGGTTGGCAACCAGCTTTTAGGAGCATTACCGCCACCTACTAGACTGGAGTGTGGATCAGAAGATTAGCAGATTGCTAAAATAAAACGAAAAAAAAAAAAAACTATATTCTCTCTATTAGTCCTGTTTCCTTCCGATATTTAATGAGATGTTGGGATATTTCCCATGCTTTATCCCCAAGGAGATTCTCTACTGTGAACTTGAGTTTAACTTTATCTAAAACTTCTGCTAATTTGTTCCTCTCCACCACATATCCCCTACACTCGATCAGCACATGTTGTACTGTCTCTGCACCATCACATCTTGTGCATTGTCCCGTTGGGTGTTTACCTATTTTGTAAAGTGAATAATTAAGCCCTGTATGTCCTATTCTTAGACGGGTAATGACTGTCTCTGTCTTTCGGCTCCTGCCCAACTTTTTCCTCAAACCAACATTTTTTTGTATATTATAGAGATGTCTACCAGTTTCATTTAACTCCCAATATTCCTGCCATTTATTTTGCATTTGTTCTTTAATGAATGCTTTACCTTCAGCTTTACTTAATGGGATTTGCATGTCAGCTGACCTTACTTTGAGCGCTTGTTTTGCCATTAAATCTACATCTTCATTTCCCTCTACCCCTACATGAGCAGGAACCCAAACAAAGCAGACAGTCAATCCCTTTTGGAACATTCTACACAGATACTGATGAATATTATATATCAAATCTAGCCTACATGACGTCACAGATTTGATACTGGTGAGTGCGGCCCAACTGTCTGATGCAATGACTACCTTGCCTTCATTGTTTTCTTCTACCCATTGTAACGCTATCAGAATGGCTATAAGTTCAACTGTATACACCGACAGATGATCTGGGGTTCTTTTCTTAATGCCTATTTTGTTTGCTGGGATGTACATGGCAGCTCCTGTTCGTCCGGTCTCTGGGTCTTTAGATCCATCAGTAAACACAATGAGCTTATCTGTATAATATTGCTCTATGTTTCTTTCTGCTATTCTTCCTGTGTTTGTTTGTTTGCATTCCCTTTTAATTTGTTGTTGTATATTTAAGTCAATTAATGGATCTATAAATAACCATGGAGGAATATCTGGATACGGGACTGTAGGACTATATTTTATGTTGCACCGGCCAAGGCTTTCTGCTTTAGCAATCCCCACCCATCCAAAACTTAAACAGTTGCTTTCATTGTGTTCCCGACATTCCTCTAAGATAGCTTTAGTTGGGTGAGAACCATAGTGTCCCTAAAGATTAACCCAGTATGTTAACATTATTTTTGTTCTTCTTATCCTTAATGGTTGTTCCCCCATTTCCACTTGTATAGCAGCTACTGGAGATGTCTTAAATGCTCCACTACACGTCCTTAATGCTTGTGCCTGTTCCACATCTATTTTTTTTAGATGACACTCTGCTGCTGACATATACGCTATACATCCATAATCCATTGTAGATCTCATCAAAACCTGATATATTTTTAGCATTGAGGTTGTAGTGGCTCCCCAGTCCCTACCTGACAAACATCTCAAAAGGTTATTGATTTTTTTTGCATTTGTTTTTGACCTTATCAGTGTGCTGTTTCCAAGTCAGCTTCTCATCAAACCATATTCCCAAAAATCTTACAACGTTGACCTGCTCTAGCATTTGGTCATATAATTTTAATGACACTTCCTTACGCTTCCTTGCAAAACATATCACCTGTGTCTTCGCAACAGACACTTTAAAACCCCATTTATTTGCCCACTGTTCCACCTCATTAATTGCTGCTTGCATTTTCTTCTGTATGAATTTCAATGTCGTCCTCTTATCCATAGAGCCCCATCATCTGCGTATAAAGACTTCCCAATATTTCTTTCAACCTTTTCAAATATATCATTAATCATGATATTAAATAGCACAGGGCTACACACACTGCCTTGTGGTGTACCATTTTCAACTTTATACATTTTTGAATACTCTCTGCCCACCCTGACTTCTATTGCCCGCTCAAATAAAAAGTCCAACACCCAATTGTATAGTCTACCACCAACACCTAACTTACTTCATTTAATAAGTAGCCCTTCCTTCCACAACATATCATATGCTTTTTCAATATCACAGAAAACAGCTACCACTACCTCCCCATTTGTCTGAGCTTTTTTAATTTCAGACTCCAGGCATAAACAAGAGTCCATTGTATTTCTCCCTTTACGAAACCCACTTTGATATGGTGATAATAAATTTCTGCTTTCTAAAAAGAATGTTAATCTATCTGTCACCATACGTTCCATGGTTTTCCCTAACTGTGATGTAAGTGCTATTGGCCTATAACTTGAAGGGTCTGATGGATCTTTCCCAGGTTTTACTATTGGAATTATTATTGATTGTTTCCATGCTTTTGGTATTTTACCTGCTTCCCATATCTTATTAAACAATCTTAAAACTACATTAAGTGCAATATTTTCCAAGTGTGCTAACATACTGTAACAGATACTGTCCTTCCCCGGAGATGACTGCCGTGTCTTTGATATAGCCCTTTTTAACTCAAATAAACTAAATGGTGCATCTAAATCATCTGTTACTGCGCTCTTTTGTATATTAATCCCTGGATTCAGAGCAAGAGTGTTGTTTCTGCACTCTCTGGCTCTGATCGATAAATTATCTGAGCTATGTACTTTAATTAATGCTTCTGCTAACATTTCTACTTTATCTGCATTACTAACTGCTGTTTTATTGCCACTTATTAATACTGGCATTATATAGTTCCTTCTGATTCCACTCATCTTTCTAATCATTCCCCATATCTCAGTTAATGATGTCTCTCTTCCAATCTTAGTACAGTATTCCTGCCAATATTTACGTTTTGTTATTCTTATTGTCTTTCGAACTATAGCCTGAGATCTTTTATAATGGATTAATGTCTCTAGTGAATGATGTTTTTTTAACCGCCTGAATGCCCTGTTTCTTCTTTTTCAGTTTACATCCCACCATGGTACATTCTTTTTCTCTCTGCTCCCTGTACTCCTTGGTATGGTTTCCTCTGCTGTCTTTATAAAAATTTCCACCATTTTTTTTTTATTAAATTCATCCACATCTGACAAATCCTCTATGTCTAAACTCTCACATTTATTTTTACATAATATTTAAAATGTTTCCCAGTTTGCCCTATCTAATTTCCATCTCGGTATTCTTGGGTCTTCCTCATGATAAACGTCTACGTTCCAATCTTGGCTATTATAGGATAGTGATCACTACCTACTGATGTTTTATTTAGCACCTCCCATCTGACGATACCTGCTATTTCCTGCGATACTAATGTTAAGTCAATTACACTTTCTGTATTTTGACCACTTATATCTGGTGCCACTTCCATCATTCATACATACCAATCCCTTTTCTACAATAAATTCTTCTATAATTAATCCATTAGCATCTGTCTTTTTACTTCCCCATAGTGCATTAAAATCACCTTCTATCCTCACCTGACTAAACCTTGGCCCATTCAACACAAATGTTGCTACCCCACCACCTTTTCTATTCACCCTATCATTTCTGATTGCTGTGTACCCCTGTATCACAAAGTCCCACTGTGGTTTTAACCATGTCTCCTGTATCCATATAATACTGGGTTTATCTTGTATATTTGAAAGATATTTTTTCAATTCTTGTCCATTAGAAATTAGACTCCTTGCATTCCATTGCAGTATAGTTAAGATCACGAAGAGCCACCAACCCATGCTTGTGCTTGTGTGCTTGTTAGTCCTTCATTTAATATTTCTTCTACCTCCTCCCATACTAACCCCTTAATTCCTAAGTACTTTTCTGCTGCTTTAACTATTATTTTGATTTTTTTTTCTGTTCTCTTTTCTGTTTGTGCAGAGCAGTTTATCACCTCAACCATGAATAGAACAAACTCATTTTTCCCTACTATCAGAGTATCTTCTTTGATTTTGCCACACCCCTCACATGGTCTTGCCTTGCTACTCTCTGCGCTTACCCGTTTAGTGATTTTCTTGTCTGGTTGCCCACCTACTCTCTTTACTGCTTCAGCGTATGTGATCCCTTCAGATGATTTAATTCGTTGTACCTCTACAGCTCTCTTACTGGCCTCACACCCTCTGTATGCAGAGCTGTGCTCCCCTCCACAGTTACAGCATTTTAGCTTAGCTCCATCCGCACACTTCCCATACTCATGTTCACCAGCGCACCTTCCACATCTTTGTTTGCTTTTACACACAGCTGCTACATGTCCATACTTTTGACACTTAAAGCACCTCAAAGGTGGCGGATTATAAGGCCTGACCTCATAGCACATATATCCTATAAATACTTTAGATGGCATAATTTCCTGGTCAAAAACAATCATAACTGATAAGCTGTCACATTTTTCACCATTACGTGTTGTTTTCAGTCGTTTTGCCTCAGCTACCGATGCTCCTTCCACATTATCCTTTACTTGTTCGTCTGACATATTTGTGGGACTTTTTTTCTTTTGCTATTTGCCTTTTCCACAGTTTTCCATACTTCATTTCTCCCGCCACCTACTTCCATTCCCAATTCACTTCCTGATCCGTCACTTCCCTCTGCCATCCTCTGTCCATTCACAGTCCAGTTCGGCCAACTGACAAACCTTCCAGCAAAGACATGAGGGAAGAAAGCACAATATAAAGGGACCAGATCACACAAGGTTCAGGTGAGCACAATTAGTGAAACGAGGACTAGACAGGACTAAACAAGGGTATACTAATAAAGCAGGAATACTATAAAGCAGGAGTAGTCAGATGACCCAAAGACACAAGATTTTAAACAGTTATACATTCGAGTGTTGCATAAGCAGAAGTCTGTTTTCTTTCAAACTTTTACTTTAAAACTTTTATGCTTTAAAACCAGCATTATTTCTGTGATTGAGGAGTGATTAGTAATGTAGCCGGTTTCCTCACGCGAGTAAAAACTCTTTGAATGTGTTTGTAACAAACACATCATTTTCCAGCATGGTCTCATTGTTAATACATAGGTAATTAATGCATAACTTTCAAAGACACAAAACGTAAAATTTTGTATGTTTAGAAAGGTGCTGAAATGTACAATATTGACGTATTTATAGCACTGAAACATAAAAAGTGACACAATATACAGTTAGATATTCTTCTACTTCGTATGTGTAAATAGCTGTCCTAAAATCTTTGAAAAAGAGCCAATTAGCTATAAAGAATACAGAAATCCTCTCTCCTGGTCTGTTGTGAAAGTCTATGTTGATTTGTAAATGACATTTTTTCCACTAGTCGATGACGCTGTTTACATTTTGTTGCTTTGTAAAGACTATTCTCTGAGCGTTGTCAAATGTGTTCACAGGAATGAATGAAAAAACATGAACAAATACAGCAGAAAGAGAATTAAAGGATTAGTTCACTTTCAAATAAAATTTTCCTGATAATTTACTCACCCCCATTTTCAGTCGAAAAGAAATTAAAACATTCCAGGATTTTTCTCCATATAGTGGACTTCAATGGCCTCCAAACGGTTGAAGGTCAAAATTACAGTTTCAGTGCAGCTTCAAAGGGCTTTAAACGACACCAGACGAGGAATAAGGGTCTTATCTAGAGAAACGATCGCTCATTTTCTAAAAGGAATTAAAAATTATATACGTTTTAACCATAAATGCTCGTCTTGAACTAGCTCTCTTCTTCTTCTCTATTTGAATTCCTATTTGACCTGTGGAGGGCAGTAATTCACTTAGCAGTGTCTACACGGCTGGAATTCAAATAGAGAAGAAGAAGAGAGCTAGTTCAAGATGAGCATTTATGGTTAAAACGTATAAAATTTAATTTTTTTTTTTTTTAGAAAATGAGTGATGGTTTCTTATCTAGAGAAACCATCACTCATTTTCTAAAAATGAATAAATACATTTTATACGTTTTAACCAGAGCCGTTAAATATGAGAGTTGCGACACTCTTTGAGCAACTCTCAATAGTTCCAAATAAATCCGCGCTGTCAACCAGTTTGAATGGTTTTAAGCGGGACAGACAGCTGTAGCTATATTTGCAGCAATTATCGGTAAATATTGACGCATAATATACATTGATTATTACGTTGACACTTACATTGCATACATTTAATAGCCTTTTTTTCCTGGGGAGTGGCGGAAACAGCATTAATCAGTTTTTGTGTTTAATTTTGGAGGGAAGAGGGGCTGCTCCCATAACGTAAAACACATTACAGCAACTACTGTATTTGCAGCATTTATTTCGGTAAATATTAGTGCATAATATTGATTAAATATTGAATAAAATTGATTACTACGTTGACTACACTTACAGTAGTGTATTGTATCTGTAGAGTGAAAGAGAGACGGCATTATCATTAACAGTGTGGTCTGTTAAAATGTACAGGTAACTGGAGAGATGGTTACTGAGTGAATTAACAATGTTCCTAAATACGATCCATAACATTAGCATTTCTGTTAACTGGATTCATTTCAGTATGGCTAATGTACCCCTTCATTATGACCTTCCCTAAACATAGGCTAAACCATTCATCAGAACACACACAAATACATACAAGCATATGTGTATGTAACTGTGTGTGTGTGTGTGTGTGTGTGTGTGTGTGTGTGTGTGTGTGTGTGTGTGTGTGTGTGTGTGTGTGTGTGTATATATATATATATATATATATATATATATATATATATATATCATGCAAATAAAGCCCTTTGAATTGAATTCATTTTTTGTGAGTGTTTAATTTTAGAGGGAATGGGGCTGCTCCCATAAGGTATACATTTACAGCATGTACTGCATGTACTGTTTATATTTTTCTCGTGCTTCTATAGTCATAATTACTAACATCCTAATGTTGTGTTATGTTAAGACACATTCACATAAACATGCACAACAACAAGTGAATATCAATGAATGAAGATGCTCAGTTTAAGTCAAGAAAGAAGTTTGGTCACCCTATCTAAAACAGTTTGAGTTTGTCCACTTTCGACCACTTCCAGAAGTAGTCGAAAATGCATTTGACCGGACTGCTTTCATAGTGTAAACGCTCATGTGGTCTCGTGTATGTGTCTCCCTCATCCGCTTGTGATCCGATCGACCAAAATGCATCTTAAAGGGTTAGTTCACCCAAAAATGAAAATAACGTAATTTATTACTCACCCTCATGTCATTCCACACCCGTAAGACCTTCGTTCATCTTCAGAACACAAATTAAGATATTTTTGATGAAATCTGATGGCTCAGTGAGGCCTGAGCAATGACATTTCCTCTCTCAAGATCCATTAATGTACTAAAAACATGTTTAAATCAGTTCATATGAGTTCAGTTATTAATATTATAAAGTGACGAGAATATTTTTGGTCCGCCAAAAAAACAAAGTAACGACTCATATAGTGATGGCCGATTTCAAAACACTGCTTCAGGAAGCTTCGGAGCGTTATGAATCTTTTGTGTCGAATCAGCGGTTCGGAGCGCCAAAGTCACGTGATTTCAGCAGTTTGGAGGTTTGACACGCAATCCGAATCATGATGCGACACAAAAGATTCATAACGCTCCGAAGCTTCCTATGTTTTTAGTACATTAATGGATCTTGAGGAAATGTCATTGCTCCCTATGAAGGCCTCACAGAGCCATCGGATTTCAACTAAAATATCTTAATTTGTGTTCTGAAGATTAACAAAGGTCTTATGTGTGTGAAATGGCATGAGGGTGAATAATTAATTGCATTATTTTCATTTTTGGGTGAACTAACCCTTTAACTCCAGGTGGAAACAGGGCCTGTGTCAGAGGCCCCAGACGAGACGGGTTCTGGAGTCGAGTAAAGACTGTTGCTGCTGGACAGAACTCGGAGTTGTAAAGAAAGAGGAAACAGTGTTAAGGTTAATACATTAAAGAACAGATTAAATACAAATTTCCAAAACATTTTCACGAGGTTGACATTACAGAAGTGAGAGCACACACCTACAGTTACTGTAGGTCCATAACTATTTGGACATTTGTCATGATTTCTGTTATTTTGGCTCTGTACCCCAGTACAGATTTTGAAATTAAATGAAAAAAAAAAAAAAAAAAAAAATCTATATACAAACCACTATTGTTATTCAAATTTTTATTCTTTCACATAATAACATTATGGAAAAAGCTAGGTGATTATTTTGTTCATCCAAGAAATTATGTAAATAAGGGAAAATATTATTTAGTTTTTTTTTGTGCTGTCATAGAGGTGTAAATTTAATGATGATTTAGCATTGAGGTCATAGTTTTTGGGGGTGTTTTTGCACTTGTTCCTTTATATCCAGATGTGTTTAATATTCTGGCCACCTCATGTATGTAAATAAGAAACCCATCTGAACACAATGTACTGCAACATCACCTTTAACTATGACCTCAGTATTGAATTTACACATTTCTGGCTGATTATAAACTTCCTTAAAGTAGAATTCATGGCAGAGCTTTTGTATTGAATTGCATTAGATCGTAAATGTGTTCCTAATATAGTGTATTCAACCTCCTTACTGTTTTATTCTCTGGTACTTTAATGAACTGGCAACTAAGTGTTGATAACTTTAACAACAAATCTAATAACCGAAGATAAACGTTGTTTGACAACGAACTTGTAAATGTAAAGGTAAATGTAGCCCAGCTGACGTCAGGTTATGGTAAAGTTAGTGAAGTGTTGGTCACTCAAGCTATAGCTGCAATTAGAGTTTTAACTAATGTTATTAACTTACAATAAACATTATCTAAAGCTGGTTACATAAAATACAACTATTGACTAGATAGTCATGAGAGGTCAGGTAATGCGTTCAAACGTCAAAAATGCAGTAATTTCATCAACTTACCAGCGAGCGAACTTAAGAATCACTGAAAATGAATGGGGTTCAGCGCTGGAACTATCAGTGTTTGGGACTATCGGCTGCTCCACAACACGCGTTACTTCCACATTCCAAAGTTCCTATGGAGGTCTATGGGAGTGTCACAACTCTGTTTTTTCAACGGCTCTGGTTTTAACCATAAATACTCTTATTCCTCGTCTGGTATTGTTTAAAGCTCTTTGAAGCTGCACTGGAACTGTAATTTTGACCTTCAACCGTTTGGAGGCCATTGAAGTCCACTATAAGGAGAATGATCCTGGAATGTTTTCATCAAAAACCTTCATTTCTTTTTCGACTGAAGAAAGAAAGACATGAACATCTTAGATGACATGGGGGTGAGTAAATTATCAGGAAATTTTCATTTGAAAGTAAACTAATCCTTTAAAGAAATCTTCCATTTTGAAGAGGAAGATCATGAAATACTTTCAAAATTTACAAAATTAACCAAATTAATGCTTGATTTTATGTATTGTATTGAAAGTCAAATGAAAATGTTTAAATATTTGAAAACACATAGCACTTTATGTTCTCTTTAGTGCTTAGTGAGTTTTTTAAAAAATAATACCAAAGTGGGAAAAAAATACAAAATGCATCAACATAAATAAGGAGAGAATTAAATAACTTTGATTTAGTAACATTAAATTTACTTTAATTTGTATATTTTTTTTTTTATTCTTTTCCCTTTTGAAACATGTATGTTGATACACTTACTGATTACTGAAAGGTTAAAAGACATGAATGGTACATGAGTGTCACACGGTGCAATGAAGAATGAATCACTGTTTTTTGAACTCTAAATTTTCTTTAAAGGTGCCCTAGATTCTAAATTTGAATTTACCTCGGCATAGTTGAATAACAAGAGTTCAGTACATGGAAATGACATACAGTGAGTTTCAAACTCCATTGTTTCCTCCTTCTTATGTAAATCTCATTTGTTTAAAAGACCTCCGAAGAACAGGCGAATCTCAACATAACACCGACTGTTATGTAACAGTCGGGGTGTACGCCCCAATATTTGCATATGCCAGCTCATGTTCAATGCATTAGACAAGGGCAGCCAGTATTAACGTCTGGATCTGTGCACAGCTGAATCATCAGACTAGGTAAGCAAGCAAGGACAATAACGAGAAATGGCAGATGGAGCAATAATAACTGACTTGATCCATGATATCATGATATTTTTAGTGATATTTATAAATTGTCTTTCTAAATGCAACATGTATGCATTTTGCGGGTACGCATTTTTACCTCAATGTACGCTGGTACGATTTGTCACTCTATATTACGCAAAAACCCGGTGACTCTGTGCACGCGTAGTACTCAAATCCAGCATAAGAAAGAGCTCGACCAATCATAGCGCTGGGTTCATTTCCTGAAATAGCAAGCGGGTATGATTGACAAATGCGTATGGCCTATCAATAAAAAGAGGCTGCAAATCGAAATCCCACTCGATCCTCCTTCCACTCCCGCGTCTGACACTGACTGAATTCTCAAGAGAGGACAGTATACAGCAGTCACGGTACTTCTGACTCCTTAAGGTAAACGGGTATAAAATGATCAAGTAACGTTGAGCAACAAATCTAAATAAAACTGAAATCGCTATATGGCTTAGTGATTATGAAAATGTTGTGATGTGTGACTGACTGACAAGCGTGAGTCTGGAGAAACAGGCGTTTATTTATTTATACTCTGTGTTCAGAAACGTATAGCCTACATGTGTTGCATTATTGTGTTAATACTAACTAAAGTACCTAATTATGTTACATAGCCTACTTATTTTGTGTGAAAACTAGCACGTTAGTTACTTATGCATTTCAAAGTACCGTTGTCTCAGTGCTGCGCGAGCTCTCATCTACACAAACGCGCGCACAAAGAAACGGAAGATCATTGTAAAATGAAAATTGCCGTGCTTGGTTTAAAATTTGTTCTTGCTTGTGCTATTTTTTTTTTTTGTCAGAAAACATTTTTTTTGAAAAACACATCCACCCATGTTTTTAAGATGCGGTAACGCTTTAGTTGACACAACCCCTCGTTATATGTCGGACTAACTTCTACTTGACATTCTTGAATACTCGATGCGTTTTGCTCTTATTGGTCCTTTCTATTAATTGTCAACTGTTTTTAGGGGCCAAGCACCGAAGGTGCGGAGGCACCTATTGTATCTGTTGGCGTTCTTTTCTTAATTTTTTTTTTTTCTTCTTCTTCTTCTTCTTCTTCTTCTTCTTCCGCTCTTGAAGTCTATGGCAACCCATAGAACCGCTTGTGGAAAAAGTGATGAAACCCCCCCCCCCCCCCCCCCCCGATATTGAACAAGTTCTAGCCACAACAGCAAGTAAAAACGAGGAGTACAAAGTAATGATTAAAATGATTCAGGAGGGAGCGTCATTTGGTGAGTGGAACCCGGTTAATTTAACCAAAGCCATAAACAAATTGGTTGGTAATGTGAAAGGTGCAAGAATATTGAGGAATGGAGCACTGATGATTTTTTGCAGGGATGTTGAACAACAAGGGAAGGCGATTCATCTTAATAAGATTGAGGGTAAATGAGTGCAAGGATCATTGATCAAGAATAGGAAAGTTCGAGGAGTAATTTCGGGAATACCCACAAATATGTCAGACGAACAAGTAAAGGATAATGTGGAAGGAGCATCGGTAGCTGAGGCAAAACGACTGAAAACAACACGTAATGGTGAAAAATGTGACAGCTTATCAGTTATGATTGTTTTTGACCAGGAAATTATGCCATCTAAAGTATTTATAGGATATATGTGCTATGAGGTCAGGCCTTATAATCCGCACCTTTGAGGTGCTTTAAGTGTCAAAAGTATGGACATGTAGCAGCTGTGTGTAAAAGCAAACAAAGATGTGGAAGGTGCGCTGGTGAACATGAGTATGGGAAGTGTGCGGATGGAGCTAAGCTAAAATGCTGTAACTGTGGAGGGGAGCACAGCTCTGCATACAGAGGGTGTGAGGCCAGTAAGAGAGCTGTAGAGGTACAACGAATTAAATCATCTGAAGGGATCACATACGCTGAAGCAGTAAAGAGAGTAGGTGGGCAACCAGACAAGAAAATCACTAAACGGGTAAGCGCAGAGAGTAGCAAGGCAAGACCATGTGAGGGGTGTGGCAAAATCAAAGAAGATACTCTGATAGTAGGGAAAAATGAGTTTGTTCTATTCATGGTTGAGGTGATAAACTGCTCTGCACAAACAGAAAAGAGAACAGAAAAAAAAATCAAAATAATAGTTAAAGCAGCAGAAAAGTACTTAGGAATTAAGGGGTTAGTATGGGAGGAGGTAGAAGAAATATTAAATGAAGGACTAACAAGCACACAAGCACAAGCATGGGTTGGTGGCTCTTCGTGATCTTAACTATACTGCAATGGAATGCAAGGAGTCTAATTTCTAATGGACAAGAATTGAAAAAATATCTTTCAAATATACAAGATAAACCCAGTATTATATGGATACAGGAGACATGGTTAAAACCACAGTGGGACTTTGTGATACAGGGGTACACAGCAATAAGAAATGATAGGGTGAATAGAAAAGGTGGTGGGGTAGCAACATTTGTGTTGAATGGGCCAAGGTTTAGTCAGGTGAGGATAGAAGGTGATTTTAATGCACTATGGGGAAGTAAAAAGACAGATGCTAATGGATTAATTATAGAAGAATTTATTGTAGAAAAGGGATTGGTATGTATGAATGATGGAAGTGGCACCAGATATAAGTGGTCAAAATACAGAAAGTGTAATTGACTTAACATTAGTATCGCAGGAAATAGCAGGTATCGTCAGATGGGAGGTGCTAAATAAAACATCAGTAGGTAGTGATCACTATCCTATAATAGCCAAGATTGGAACGTAGACGTTTATCATGAGGAAGACCCAAGAATACCGAGATGGAAATTAGATAGGGCAAACTGGGAAACATTTTAAATATTATGTAAAAATAAATGTGAGAGTTTAGACATAGAGGATTTGTCAGATGTGGATGAATTTAATAAAAAAAAAATGGTGGAAATTTTTATAAAGACAGCAGAGGAAACCATACCAAGGAGTACAGGGAGCAGAGAGAAAAAGAATGTACCATGGTGGGATGTAAACTGAAAAAGAAGAAACAGGGCATTCAGGCGGTTAAAAAAACATCATTCACTAGAGACATTAATCCATTATAAAAGATCTCAGGCTATAGTTCGAAAGACAATAAGAATAACAAAACGTAAATATTGGCAGGAATACTGTACTAAGATTGGAAGAGAGACATCATTAACTGAGATATGGGGAATGATTAGAAAGATGAGTGGAATCAGAAGGAACTATATAATGCCAGTATTAATAAGTGGCAATAAAACAGCAGTTAGTAATGCAGATAAAGTAGAAATGTTAGCAGAAGCATTAATTAAAGTACATAGCTCAGATAATTTATCGATCAGAGCCAGAGAGTGCAGAAACAACACTCTTGCTCTGAATCCAGGGATTAATATACAAAAGAGCGCAGTAACAGATGATTTAGATGCACCATTTAGTTTATTTGAGTTAAAAAGGGCTATATCAAAGACACGGCAGTCATCTCCGGGGAAGGACAGTATCTGTTACAGTATGTTAGCACACTTGGAAAATATTGCACTTAATGTAGTTTTAAGATTGTTTAATAAGATATGGGAAGCAGGTAAAATACCAAAAGCATGGAAACAATCAATAATAATTCCAATAGTAAAACCTGGGAAAGATCCATCAGACCCTTCAAGTTATAGGCCAATAGCACTTACATCACAGTTAGGGAAAACCATGGAACGTATGGTGACAGATAGATTAACATTCTTTTTAGAAAGCAGAAATTTATTATCACCATATCAAAGTGGGTTTCGTAAAGGGAGAAATACAATGGACTCTTGTTTATGCCTGGAGTCTGAAATTAAAAAAGCTCAGACAAATGGGGAGGTAGTGGTAGCTGTTTTCTGTGATATTGAAAAAGCATATGATATGTTGTGGAAGGAAGGGCTACTTATTAAATGAAGTAAGTTAGGTGTTGGTGGTAGACTATACAATTGGGTGTTGGACTTTTTATTTGAGCGGGCAATAGAAGTCAGGGTGGGCAGAGAGTATTCAAAAATGTATAAAGTTGAAAATGGTACACCACAAGGCAGTGTGTGTAGCCCTGTGCTATTTAATATCATGATTAATGATATATTTGAAAAGGTTGAAAGAAATATTGGGAAGTCTTTATACGCAGATGATGGGGCTCTATGGATAAGAGGACGACATTTGAAATTCATACAGAAGAAAATGCAAGCAGCAATTAATGAGGTGGAACAGTGGGCAAATAAATGGGGTTTTAAAGTGTCTGTTGCGAAGACACAGGTGATATGTTTTGCAAGGAAGCGTAAGGAAGTGTCATTAAAATTATATGACCAAATGCTAGAGCAGGTCAACGTTGTAAGATTTTTGGGAATATGGTTTGATGAGAAGCTGACTTGGAAACAGCACACTGATAAGGTCAAAAACAAATGCAAAAAAAATCAATAACCTTTTGAGATGTTTGTCAGGTAGGGACTGGGGAGCCACTACAACCTCAATGCTAAAAATATATCAGGTTTTGATGAGATCTACAATGGATTATGGATGTATAGCGTATATGTCAGCAGCAGAGTGTCATCTAAAAAAAATAGATGTGGAACAGGCACAAGCATTAAGGACGTGTAGTGGAGCATTTAAGACATCTCCAGTAGCTGCTATACAAGTGGAAATGGGGGAACAACCATTAAGGATAAGAAGAACAAAAATAATGTTAACATACTGGGTTAATCTTCAGGGACACTATGGTTCTCACCCAACTAAAGCTATCTTAGAGGAATGTCGGGAACACAATGAAAGCAACTGTTTAAGTTTTGGATGGGTGGGGATTGCTAAAGCAGAAAGCCTTGGCCGGTGCAACATAAAATATAGTCCTACAGTCCCGTATCCAGATATTCCTCCATGGTTATTTATAGATCCATTAATTGACTTAAATATACAACAACAAATTAAAAGGGAATGCAAACAAACAAACACAGGAAGAATAGCAGAAAGAAACATAGAGCAATATTATACAGATAAGCTCATTGTGTTTACTGATGGATCTAAAGACCCAGAGACCGGACGAACAGGAGCTGCCATGTACATCCCAGCAAACAAAATAGGCATTAAGAAAAGAACCCCAGATCATCTGTCGGTGTATACAGTTGAACTTATAGCCATTCTGATAGCGTTACAATGGGTAGAAGAAAACAATGAAGGCAAGGTAGTCATTGCATCAGACAGTTGGGCCGCACTCACCAGTATCAAATCTGTGACGTCATGTAGGCTAGATTTGATATATAATATTCATCAGTATCTGTGTAGAATGTTCCAAAAGGGATTGACTGTCTGCTTTGTTTGGGTTCCTGCTCATGTAGGGGTAGAGGGAAATGAAGATGTAGATTTAATGGCAAAACAAGCGCTCAAAGTAAGGTCAGCTGACATGCAAATCCCATTAAGTAAAGCTGAAGGTAAAGCATTCATTAAAGAACAAATGCAAAATAAATGGCAGGAATATTGGGAGTTAAATGAAACTGGTAGACATCTCTATAATATACAAAAAAATGTTGGTTTGAGGAAAAAGTTGGGCAGGAGCCGAAAGACAGAGACAGTCATTACCCGTCTAAGAATAGGACATACAGGGCTTAATTATTCACTTTACAAAATAGGTAAACACCCAACGGGACAATGCACAAGATGTGATGGTGCAGAGACAGTACAACATGTGCTGATCGAGTGTAGGGGATATGTGGTGGAGAGGAACAAATTAGCAGAAGTTTTAGATAAAGTTAAACTCAAGTTCACAGTAGAGAATCTCCCATAATATCCCAACATCTCATTAAATATCTGAAGGAAACAGGACTAATAGAGAGAATATAGTTTTTTTTTTTTTTCGTTTTATTTTAGCAATCTGCTAATCTTCTGATCCACACTCCAGTCTAGTAGGTGGCGGTAATGCTCCTAAAAGCTGGTTGCCAACCGCCAATCAAATCAAAAGAAGAAGAAGAAGATGTCTTTGCTGGTTTGTTGTGTGTGTGTTTTTTGTGTGTATTGTGCTCTTAGATCTGGGGCCCGTTCTTCGTACGTCGCTAACTCAGTTAGCTGGATTTGATTGTTGACGATTTGGCATGATCTTGGATCGTTTGATTCTTCGAAGCTCATCCTAGACTTGCTGTCATAGCAACAGGTCCGTAAGCTCAAACCTGCTCGGGAGCAGGCTTATTTCATGTAAACAGGATTAGATTGCATCTTTTTAAGCGGAGGTGATGTTTAAAGTCTGTCCCAGCCTCTGCTACTTTCCCACAAGAGTACCCTAATGTAAACCAGGGACAATAATAATGATTGAAAAAAATAAATTTGCAAATAACACTATAATGCCGTGTAGTGTCATAATATAGACACCGACAGTTTTACTCTGTGAGAGATTCATTCGTGAGGGAATAATTACGTAATAATTCTTATTGGAGTCTTACACACATGACGTACAGATGTCTATGCCGTACATGCATTTGTGCATTTGAACCGCGACATATATTATGGGAGTGGCTTGATGAAGCGCAGGAGATGCAGATAACTTGATCTTGGCCCTTAAGAAACTTTAATTAATGCTGTCAAATATGCTTCAAAGGTAAATTAGTTGCTAATTACAACATTGAAATAAAAAATCGAATGTACAAATAATAGAAATTGTGAATATAGCCTAAATAATTGGGTAATCATGTAAAAAAAAAAAAAAAAAAAAATAGTGCACATTTCATTTATCTAACATTCATGTCGTTCTTCTGTCATTTATTCGCTTGGCTGGGTCCTTATAAATGTCTAGAACTACTATCGATACATATCCCCTTTTAAGCCAACACATGAACGCGCAATTATCTCAGATAACTCAATCCAGCGATACTAATCATACACAACAGGTGTGTTCGAAGAACCCAATTAGCCGGATCATGATTAGCACGATGATATCATCTTGGATGTGTCATTTGATCTCGGATGTAATAAGCGACGTACGAAGAACGGGCCCCTGGTCAGTCAGTGATAGATTTAGTTTCCTTGTCTGATTATTTTCCTTCTTGATAAATTCTAGTTTTTCTTGAGTTTTGTCTAGTTCTTCTCCTAATTTTGCTCTAGTTCTCCAAAGCTTAGTTTTTTCATTTCTTTTGTTTTGGATTTGAACTAATCCTTTATTTATTTTAGTTTCCTGCAAGAGTGTTCTCTTGCTTTATTTTGTGTTTGCTAGTTTCAGTCATTTACTTTTTATATTTTGTTTCTTTTGTTTCTCTAGTCTTAGTTCTCTGCTTCAGTATTTTGTTGCCACACGTTTTATCTTACTAATCCCTCTCTTGTGCCTTGCCTGTTTGTCTTGTGTCTGTTCCTGCCCTCCTCTGCCCTGTGCCCTGAGTTTGCTTGGCCACTGTTGACTGCCTGGCAGCCAAGACCGGAACTACTTGAGAGATCCGCATCAAGCCTTGAGTTCCTTGTATTCCTGTCTGGATCTTCTCTCCTTCATCCCACCTGGTGCTGCTTCCCAAGCTGTCCTCAAGTCTGTTGTCACCTTAGACTGATTCCCAGTGGTCATCCTCCCTGCCTGTCATCGTGTCGTCTGCCCTGCCCTGCCGTTTGACTGTCACACCTAAATCACCCTGTTGTGCCTTGTCTTTAGTGTTGTTAATAAAATCCCCTTATTGCTCATTCTGCACCTGGGTCCTCACTCCTGCAAAAACCTGACAATATTTCCCAATGATTTGCCCCAAAGGAAGCATATAAACAACATGGGACCCAGGACGGATCCCTCAGGAACACCATGGCAGACCTGTCCAATATGAGATTTGTTGTTTCCCAAGACATATAATCAGGCAGCCTACATTCTATAGAAATACAACAGAAATATTTACCTGCCCATTCTCATGAAATGCTTTACACCTGGGTGGTTTTTCCCAAAAGCATCATTAGCCAACTATTTCGAAACATTACACCCTACACTTACACCCTAAGCTACTTGCCGCAGAGACCTTTTATGTCCTGTAAATGTGTCATAGCCTATTTATGATCCGGCCAGTTCATATAAGTGCATTATTAATAATGAAACATGAATGAATGAGAAAGAAAAGAGCTGAATGTGCTTGATGTTAAAAAGAAATATTAAAAGTGCAATAACAAGCTGCGAAGGAGAACTGAATCCACCACTGACAGGATACTATCTGTGCGCGCGCTCAATGTGAAACATGATTTGAAAAGCATTCGGTTGTGCGCCTAAACTGCCAAATACACAGAAATATCTCAAAATGCCAAGATGAGTATTCATGTAAACACAGTAGATGTAAGCACTGTGTGCATTTCACACAGTAAAAACAATTTGAAAATACACTGAAACAGTTCATTTTTGACTTTGCTTGAGTAAATAGTGCCAAGAAAAAAATGACACTGCACTATTTATCACTGATGTATGACTAATAGTGAAGCAGAGGCTATTGAAATGTGTGCACATCTGATTCTCACCGGTTTGGCAGTTGTTGAGTGCATTCCATCATTACACAATCTGTCAAAGAAACGCCAACACAGAAGGAAATATGTTTCTTAAGAAAATGTAGAGTACAAAAGAGTGATTCATTCTTCATTGCAGCATGTGACACTGGTACCATTCATGTCTTTTAAACTTTCAATAATCAGTAAATGTATCAACATATACGTTTCAAAAGGGGGGGGGGGGGGGGGGGGGGGTCAATTTAATGTCACTAGATCAAAGTTATTTAATTCTCTCCTTATTTATGTTGATGCATTTTGCATTTCTTCCCACTTTGGTATTATTATTATTATTATTTTTTTTTTTTTAGTTTTGAAAAAGCAGCAGTTAATAATATACAAGATGTTTCATTACCTTAAAAACTCTAAAACTATGGAAGTAAAATAATGCCAAATGTTTTTGAAACAAAAAGCTTGTTGAATTGCACTACTTGAAAAACTGTGCTTGCATTTTAATGCATTGTATTTTCAGGGCTTGCATTTTTATGGGCTGCAATTCAACATAGTTGTATATTTAAGCTGTGAATATTTTAATTCCAAACATTATAGTCCATATTCACCTCTCAGATTTCACTTCCAAAATATAATATTCAACAGGCAATTTTCGGTCCATTTTATTTCACTTTACTAATTCGTTTCCACAAATTCAGTGGTTCAAATTCAACATAAGATTCAACATTTCACATCCGGGAACTGCAGGAAAAGCAGTAGAGTGCTGATTCATAACCTCCAATCTGCTGTTACGCCCGTTTCACATCGCAAGCTTGAGTGGCGTCACTGCAGACGCGTGAGTATTTTACCCGATGCTCCAGCTTGACGCTCACGCGCTGCTCCTGCTCCCGGTGTGAATGCATCCATTGGTTAACGTGCACACCGAAAAAATATACACGCTGCTCACGCTCCGCTCATGCTTGTGGTGTGACCCCTTATTTACACTGTGTATGTCTGCAGCGCATTACGGCTACAACACGGCTACTGTCAATCCGTGGCCGCTCTAGTTAAATGATTTGGTGCTCTTTAGAGCGCAAACACAGATACGTACTGGATTATTTGCCAACTCTAATAATATGTTGTTGTTATTATTATGAAGAAAACAGATCCTAGAAGAGCAGTTATGGGTAGTTTTTCTCTCTAAAAGCAATCAGAAGCAGGAGCAGGTGGTGGTTTGTTTGAGTGAGAAAATTACACGCTAGTATCAAGTCTGTCTCCCTCTGTCCGGAGAGGGGCACAGGGATGTCCTCTGGCAGCGGGCCTGAGAGCAAGTCATTCATTTTATTCACAAAATCGCTCAAAAACGGATTTACATTAATGGAGCAAGTGCATGTGTGATAATTATCAGGACACTATGTAGCATTTAATTCAATGTCTTTACTGTTTGTAACGAATCGTCACTCGAGTTGGGATCCATCAGCAAGCTTTTATTAACAGAAAGCGTGGTACAAACAGGCAGGGTCAAACAGGGGCAAACAGGTGTAACAAGGGTCAGGCAGAATCGTGGTCGTGGTACAGGCAGAGAATCAGGGCAGTCGGATATCCATCACAGTCCAGGTAAACAATACACAGTCCAAAGGGTAGGCAGCAGAGAATCGTAAACGGGAATCAGACAGGTTCAGCAACAGGCAGGCAAATAGAAAATGCTCAGAAATGTACACCGTGGCAATACAAGACCTCGCAATGGCTGTGAGGTAGAGTGTGGCTTAAATAGTCCAGTAAATGCATGGCAGCTGGGTGTGGTGATTAGTCCAAGGTACGGGGCTGATGGGAAATGTAGTGCGTGTGAATGTGAGTGTAGGCATGTGTGCTAGTATTCAGGAGAGGGCGCCCTCCGATGGCCAGAGGAAGGAATCACGGAGTTTGTCTCTGTGACACTGTTACTTTCCCTGTGTAGCCTACATGTAAGCAGCTTTCTCTACAGTGAATGAGATTATAACGTTATTCTCCAATGCTGATGTACAGTTCAAATGTTAAATCTGAGGTATATAACTTTCCTTAATTTTAGATTGCAGCACTGTGCTGCAGTACTGGTGTTTCCCTCAATACTTAATACTCCAGGATTCCCCTGCCATCAGGACATTTAAAACGCTTAAAGTAGCTTAATGGACTAATACAGTGATATAAAGGACTACCAAACTCACACCTCTTTTGGGGGATGTAGGCTATATCGTATAGGCTACAGGCAAGCAGGTGGACTCAGAATATGAACGTAACGTGCAAAATTTGACGCTAAGTGTTTTTCCCAGTGAAATACTGGCATAAACTGGCTTGACATCGGACGATATTCGCAAATTTAGGGACCGTCTCTAAAGTTACACACGACATTGGTATACACGTTTCTTTTCACGTGGCGTCAGTTCCGTTTTTTTTCTATAAGTAGAATAGGGAAAGCGTAGGACATACAGCGTAAGCTTTTTGAAGAATACGGAAAGCGGAACCACGTGCAAGGCGATAATGTGTGTTTATAAAGCATATACGGTTGTATTTTTTTCAAAAATGACTGATCCTTTCACTAGATAAGACCTTTATTCCTCGTCTGGTATCGTTTAAAGCTGCACTGAAACTGTAATTTTGACCTTCAACCGTTTGGAGGCCATTGAAGTCCACTATAAAGAGAATAATCCTGGAATGTTTATCAGAAACCTTCATTTCTTTTTGAATGAAGAAAGAAAGACATGAACATCTTGGATATGTATAACATGTATGTTAGACCTTATACCGACTAAGCTATTGAAAGAGATGCTTCCGGAGGTCATAGATCCTCTTCTTAATATTGTTAATTCATCTTTATCACTAGGATATGTACCAAAAACTTTTAAGCTAGCTATTATTAAACCTCTTATTAAAAACCCACAACTTGATCCTAGAGAATTAGTCAATTACAGGCCGATTTCAAATCTTACTTTTCTGTCAAAAATACTAGAAAATGCAGTATCATCACAACCATGTTCCTTTTTAGAAAGAAATAGTATCTGTGAGGATTTCCAGTCAGGATTTAGACCGTACCATAGTACTGAGACTGCTCTCATTAGAGTTACTAATGTTACGTCCCACATAAGTCTAGGGGTAAATGTGGACGCAACAAAAGTAAAATTTTAAAGAGCGTTCATCTGAGTCCTGCCATAGCACCACAAGCAACAAGTTTTCCAAAAAAAAAAAAAAAAAAAAAAAAAAAGTTTATTTCACAGCTCGTGGAACGAAATACAGAGGGTACTGTAGTAAATACAAAGAAAGAAAGAAAGAAAGAAAGAAAGGCAACAATAGCTTCAGGAGAGGGTAAAGCCAAAATAATAAACAAAAATGCGGTCTAACTGAAGTAATTTAAACCTCTAACTAACAAAGAAAAAGAAAAGAAAATAACAGAACTGTACCCTAACTCCCTTCCTGGCCCCAAAACAGGAGAAAACAAGGTTAAACAAAAATGGCGCCCACCTCCCTACAGCTTCCAAATGAAACAAAAATGAGTAAAAAACAAGTAAGCAAATAGAAGAGTAGCTGCTAAACAGGAGGTTTACAGTAGTGATGGCCGATTTCGAAACACTGCTTCATGAAGCTCCGAAGCTTCATGAATCTTTTGTTCCGAATCAGTGATTCGGAGCGTGTATCAAACTGCTAAAGTCACGTGATTTTAGTAAACGAGGCTTCACTACGTCATCACTGTTTCGAAACAGTTCGAAATTTCAATGGTTCACTGGTAGAGGGCGATGATAAAGTGAGCCCATGAATCATGCAGATTCACTCAGAACTATTGAACAAGTGTCTAGGGCTTTACCCTATGGTTTTACCTGATCTCCGATCAGTTTTATACATTTGTAGATGTTTTAATTATACATTAGAATAATTAAAATTAATAATGGTAGTTATTAATATCTTATTGGCCTGTTTAGCTTGAGCCATGGAACAAAGAAACAAGCCTTTAAAATTGATAAAAG
Source organism: Megalobrama amblycephala (assembly GCF_018812025.1). Taxonomy (NCBI): domain Eukaryota; kingdom Metazoa; phylum Chordata; class Actinopteri; order Cypriniformes; family Xenocyprididae; genus Megalobrama; species Megalobrama amblycephala. The sequence goes on along the minus strand of NC_063057.1, from coordinate 42,602,849 downwards.
AACACATATTATACAGACACTCTATATTATTAGATGATTAGTTAATTTCATTTGATTGATTTTACTTTCAATAAAACTTTTGCAATACATTTGTTAAAGGGTATTTTTAATGCATGTTTGGCCTGAGTTTTGTTTCATTTCCACTGTTCTGACCACTAGGGGTCACCGTGGAGACGGGTGTCAGATTGTTTCGAAGCCTCGAATCATTATGGCACATTTGCTTCAACTGTTTCAGTGTTTCACGAAGCCTCGATCTGCCCATCACTAGTTTACAGTAGCAGCTATGAACCAAACAATATAACAAACAGATAAAGGTGAAGGATAGTATAAATCTCTTTAACTAACTCAAATGGCACAAGTAAGTGTTGAAGAATATCACAATGAGCAAATAAAAGAAAACACTACAATACCAAAGTAGAATATTAAGCAGCTCAACAACCACCAATTGTAACTGCAGCAACCAGCTAGGCAGGACAAAGACAACGCTCTGGATAAAGCTCTTGGGGGAATGTTTTCTCAAAGTCTGGTAGCTGGAGCTCTGCTTTTATGCTGGCTCACTCTTAATTGGTAAGCAGATACAGCTGGGCGCAATCAGCTACCTGCCAGGCAGATTGAGTAGGAGGAGCCAAGAAGAAACAAGGAAAGAAACAAAGACAAAAACACAGCACACATTAAAGAAAACAAATCAATAAAGACTTTGTCTCTGGACGTAACACTAATGATTTGCTCTTATCATCAGATTGTGGTTGTATCTCTCTATTAGTGTTATTGGATCTTAGTGCTGCATTTGACACTATTGATCACAATATTCTTCTAAACAGACTCGAAAACTATGTTGGCATTAGTGTAATTGCATTGTCATGGTTCAAATCATACTTATCTGACCGTCATCAGTTTGTAGCAGTAAACGAAGAGATGTCATATCGATCACAAGTTAAATATGGAGTACCGCAAGGCTCAGTACTAGGACCGCTGCTTTTCACTCTGTACATGCTACCCTTGGGAGATATCATTAGGAAGCATGGCGTTAGTTTTCACTGTTACGCTGATGATACTCAGCCCTATATTTCTTCACGCCCTGACGAAACTTATCAATTCGCTAAATTAACAGAATGTATAGCTGATATAAAAAATTGGATGACCAGTAATTTCCTACTACTAAATTCAGGAAAAACAGAGATTCTAATTTTTGGACCAAAAACTTCTTCACGCAATAACCTAGAATATTGTCTAACACTTGATGGCTGCTCTGTTAAGTCTTCATCGTCAGCTAGGAACCTGGGTGTGCTCTTTGATACCAATCTTTCATTTGAAGGCCATGATACTAGCATCTGTAAAACTGCATTCTTCCACCTTAAAAATATATCTAAACTACGACATATGCTCTCAATGACAAATGCAGAACAGTTAGTTCATGCGTTCATGACCTCGAGGTTAGATTACTGTAACGCTCTACTGGGTGGTTGTTCCTCCTGCTTGATAAATAAACTACAGCTCGTACAAAATGCAGCAGCTAGAGTTCTTACTAGAACTAGGAAGTCATCAAATCCGTTAAAGGATTATTAGGCTGCATAAATTAGGTCAGCCAGAACCGGGAACACTTCCTATAACACCAGATGTACTTGTTACATCAGAAGAAGAATGGCTTCTACGCTAATATTAGTCTTTCTGTTTATCCCGAGGTTTACCGTAGTCAGCCGGATCCGGGCCGTATCCAGCTGAGACCAAGGACCTGCGCCTTGACACGACCACAACGCAGCCCTGAAGTATCAGCAGAGATTGAGTCAACTAGATCATCCATTGTGAAGACATCATCAACCGACAGCCAGTGCCACATTTCCTCAACAAACCGTCCATACTGGCATGATGAATACGATCCTCAACTGGTGGGCAATGGAGGAAAGCATTGTTTTGCCCTCCAGGTGGGCATTCCCCTCAGCGTCACATGAAAACTATGAATTAGGAAGGTGGTCAATGTTATGCCTGATCAGTCTATATGTGAGATATTTTAAAGGAGATACTCCCTGCGTTCCATTCAGAAGGGCTCATCTCTATGCCCTAATCCCTTCAAAAGGGTTCACCCTCCGGAATGAGAGCTTTGAAGGGATGAAGGGCGTAGGGGTCAAAAAAACTTTTTTTTAACCCACTTTTGCATCATCTTATTGAGACAATCAATGAACGAAGCGCCTTTGTCGCACATTTGTATGCTGGTTGATACACGATATCCCATTGGGAACGCACCGTAAAGGTGTGTTAGGGATTTCAGGATGGTTTTCTTACAACTTTGAGACTGTTCAAATTAGCTTGACACTCACCTCTAACTACTTATTGTCAAGAAGATCTCTTATTTTTATGAAACTTATGGTAGAGTTAAAACATTGAATCACAGATTTGAGTGGGAGAGGGAGCTTTGAGTGGACAACTCAGGAGAGGAATGGGAGAAGGTTTGGACTCTCTCTATGCAATAGGACAAGAGTGATTCACCTAAATATCTTGTACAGGTTGGATATCAACCCTTATTAATTCAGTTCATTCTCCACTCTTCTTCAAAAGCAAGGTACAGGGGATTATACATGTTGTTTATGGGACTGCCATATAATTAAAGCCTCTTGGCCCAAAGTTGTCATTGAATGTATTCGCATATTCCTTATAAATTAATTTCCAATGAATATGCCAGATGACTTTTTAACTTGTTAACTATTTGGAAAAATATTTTAATGTCTTGTATTAGCGATAAATCACCTTCTCTAAAAGGCTGGAATAACATTTTCAGTTTTCTACAAATTTGTGTTTGTTCAATTGTATTTTTTTTTATTTATATCTATTTATATTGTGTTGTAATACTTGATTTTGTTATTCATTTTTCCTTCTTTACTATGGCTCAAGCAATGTTTGCTGTGTTGTAATGTGTTGAATTTATATATATATATAATGCATTGTGAATGTTATTTACTCTATAAGGTTTTTCTTTATTGTTAGTAAATTAATAAGTCAAACTGTTTTTAAGGATCTGCTTGAAGATTTGGAAAAATATTCCTAGAACAAAAAGTCTTAAATTATTTTTAAAATAATAATAATAAAAACCTGTAAAACCTGTGATGGTTTTACAGGTCGATACAAGACTGCAAATATCGCAGTATCTTCAGTTTTATGTTTTTCTTGGGAGTTGCATTTGCCGGTTGACATTCTGTACAATGTCACGCCTGATGGATTTCCATTTCTGATGAAACTTCACTGAAATTGTGAAATGTGTCAAAACATTTTTGAGAAAAATGAGATAACCTGTGGGTGAACTTCATGACATTGTATCTATACATTTTGATATATATATATATATATATATATATATATATATATATATATATATATAAAGATTTACTTTTTCGCTTTGATATTACTAAATGGTATATTATCAAAATTCATAGTCCTAATCTCAAGAGCTCAAAAAATGTTTTTTTTTTTCAAACTATTACAGTTTTTCTCAATTGCTTTGGCACATTTCTCTTATTTTTCTCTGAACTTCTAAGTTCAGTTGTCACAACTGTTTGCTGGAACATCAAAAACTCACACCAATGTTGTCATTACAGGTTACAGCAGTATACAATGTGTCAACCAGTGGCGAGCCGACATAAGGGCCAATATACTGGGGAAAAAAACGAAACTGTAAAATAATAATATCTGTTGTGTATATATAATTTGTAAAGTTTATTATTAAAAATACATATAGCATAATATGTTTTTATTTTCACACTGATACCGGATAGAAGAACCATTTTTTGCTCCACAAAGATCCTTTCAGTCAAAAGTTCTTAAAAGAACCCTTTTTTTCTTAGAGTGAAGAACATTTTAAAATTCTAAAGAACGTTTACACTATATTTTATATTTATATAGAAAGGTTCCATGGATGTTAAAGGTTCTTCATCAATGTTAATAAACAACCTTTATTTTTAAGAGTGTAGTTGACAGAGAAATAATGCAAAGCAGATTTGTATTTGATAATGCCATTTAAGAGACAAGACATAATTAAATGATCAGCACATAAAATGATCTGTACATAAAGTATTTTTGATATTTTCTTTTCTTACTCCATACATTCATGCTCTGTATGACAGAAGATCCTTTTAAGTTTGCTTTACTTTTTATTCATCAATTCCTTGAAGACTGGAGTAATGATACTGAGAATTCAGCTTTGATCACAGGATTAAATTACACTTTACAATATATCCACATAGAAGTATTAAAAAAATTAACTTTCACAATATACAATCAAATAAATGCAGACTTCTTTTAAAAACATTACCGATCTAAAACTTTTGAACAGTTTGTGTGTGTGTGTGTGTGTGTGTGTGTGTGTGTGTGTGTGAGAGAGAGAGATGATTAATATAATATTTATTAGTAGTTCTTTATCTCAGACTCTCTAAACTGTTAAACAGCTCTGTATTTTGCTAACTAAAGAAAAACACGCTTTTGTGAGTCAATTTAAAAGAAATATTTTTCTTTCTGTTTTCACTTTTTTTTTTTTTTGTATTCACCTACCACCTATTGATCAAGCTCAGCTGGTAATAATTAGTAATTGTGTCTATAGAAAAGTGTTGTTGCTGTTTGTTTCATGAGCACTGAAGAAAGCATGAGCTGAAACATCTACTCTTTGGTCAGTTTTTAGGACACTTTTCACTTTTTTGCACTTTGCAGACGTTAAATTAAAGTATTTTTTTGTGATAGACCCTTTCTTTGTATGCAATTGTATGTTTTTCAGTGTGGAAAATTCTGTCTCTTTGATTGATCAAACTTTTTTTGATTCACGCACCTGAGAACAGACTGGTTATCTTTTCTTTTGAGCGTATACAGTATTTTTTTTCTTTTGAGCGTATACAGTATTTTTTTGTGGAAGGGAAATTGAAACCTTAAGTAATTTTGAGCTAAACTGTGTATATGTTAGTTTATTTGTAGCTGTAATAGTGGCAGCGTGCTGACATACTGAATGAAAACATACTTGTGCTTGTTTTTAATTTAGTGCAATTTTATCAGCTAGTAAAATCTCCAGTCTTCCACATCCATCTTTAAAAAGATTGTGAGCGAGAGGTGGGAGGAGCTGATTACACTGACTCAGGGTGTGTTTTAGGTACTGCCTGTCCTCTTTTGGAGCTCTATTTAAGCAGCAGCCTGACCAAACACATCTCACTTTTCCAGCTTTGACCAGACCAGCTGCTCTTGAGAAGAAGTTCAGACTGCAGTCATCAATGTAAGTACGCTTTCTCTCACAGGCACTTGATTTAAGATGTAGCTAACAGTTTCTGAAACTGCATGAGATTATCCAACCCGATTTTCTGGGTACAAAGGGCCTAAAGGCACAACATAAGAAACAAATGTGCTTTTCACTACTCCCATAGTGTATGATATAAAGTATTGATACAAATACTAGAAATAAAAATAATGTTTTTAATAATGTCTGTTAATACTTGTTCAAAACAACCACTTTAGCTAAGTTTGTTCTATTTGGTTTTATTCCTCTTTTGGTTTATTTTGATAAATAAAAGAATTAATTTTTGTTCAGTAAACATACTGTCATTAAAATTTTAATTTTTAAATATAATTTACAGAAACAAAGTTATTTTAAAAATTAGGTTTCTGAAAGCATTGAATGAGATCCCACAATAATTGAAAATAGTTTTACAGTAGTAAGAAATAAATACAATATTGTATTATATATATATATATATATATATATATATATATATATATATATATATATATATATATATATATATATATATATATATATATATATATATATATATATATATATATGATGGTTTCATTATATATATGGTAATTTTCTCTAAGGTGGACAGCAAACTGTATATATGACATTTACTATCTGAATCTAACCATGTCATATCAACAAATGGAAAAGTCAGACAGCTATTTATTATCATGTTAATTATTGTGCCTTTTACCTCAATCCATACTTTTTCATATTCTTCCGTTACTGAAAAACATTAACAAGACCTTTGTATCAAAACCTAGTAAAAATGTTATAGATTCTCATAAATCTACAATGATTAAAAAAAAAAAATATATATATATATATATATATATATGTTCCGCGATCAGTCTGACACACCTGGAAGGATCAGCCAAATATCCAGTTTTCCACAAGATTACTCCCAACATGGAGATCAGCTTTTGAAATAGTCTACTAAAGGATTAGTTCACTTTCAAATAAAATTTTCCTGATAATTTACTCACCCCCATATCATCCAAGATGTTCATGTCTTTCTTTCTTCAGTCGAAATGAAATGAAGGTTTTTGATGAAAATGTGGACTTTAATGGCCTCCAGATGGTTGAAGGTCAAAATTACAGTTTCAGTGCCTCTTCAAAGGGCTTTATTTATATAATTGAATAAATTAATAGGAAAATTTTATTTGAAAGTGAACTAATCCTTTAATTTCTTAATGTCACAAACCACAGTAAAAGAAAACAATATATATATAAATTTCAATGAAGTAAAACAACTGTTGGTAGGGGCGCAGAAGGATGGTTGAGGGAACGACATCTAGGTCCATTTCTCCTGAGACTCTTAAGGCCATGGTTGAATTTACATAAATAAAATTAGATAGTGGTCACATCTTCAGAAGAAAAGAGACAAGTCAAAAATATAGATATACCATTAATATATGTATTCAAGATACAAAAATCAGCAAAAGAAATGATAATAATGTCTGATTTATATTATAAATGAATGCAAAAGATGATGATTAATTGTATAAACAAGAGGACTATAATATGTTTTTTTAGTTACACCAAACAAAATAATTATAAAATAATATACAAATATTTAATATATTATTGGTTATATTTTATTCTCTATGTATCTATATCTTCACCAAATTAATGTTCTGTATATTATGTTATGTTTTGTAAATGCCCGACGATCGTGACAATAAAGTTTTGACTTCATGACTGTATTTCTGCAGGCTATGCCAGTATGTGACAATAAATAAGTGTGTTTTTATTTTCAATTATATAGATAGGTTACCTCGTGCTCATGACAGCATTCAAATGAAGTTCAAATAATTTGTTATTATTAATAGGCTGTTAAAAGAACATTTAAGCTAAAAAAATAAAAAAACATCTTTAAAATCCATTACCGACATGTAGGCTCTCTTATTTTTGTTTAATGTTTCTTTATATTTATTTTATTTTCCACTTGATCTCATTATCTCTTTACCCAAATCACATTCTGTGTTACCATATAAACTATGTTTTGTAAATACAGTAAATGCCAGACAGTCATGGCAATAAAGCTTTATGACTATTTCTGAAGGTGCTCTTGAGGGAATTTTATGGTGAAGTTCAATTTACTGGAATTTAAAATTGTGGTATATATTTATTTATACACGTTATGCTATTTTACGGTGGCGCATTGCTGCCACATACATATTATTTTTCCACTCAATTATGGCGTTCAAACGACATCTTTTCTCGTTCAAACGACATTTTATGTCGTTCAGACGATATCTTTTCTCGTTCAAACATCATCTTTTCTCGTTCAAACGACATATTATTTCGTTCAAACGGCATATTATTTCGTTCAAACATCTTTTCTCGTTCAAACAACAGATTTATGTCGTTCAAACGACATCTTTTGTCGTTAAAACCACATATTTTGTACGTGACGTGTACGAGAAATACCTTTATCTGATCTATAATAGAGAATATAGACTAGATCAGTGCCTTTATCACACTTCCGCACTCGAAAAGCAGAAGCAAATATAGTGTAAAATACCTTTCGATGCCTGGATCGATGGCAGTGCAAAGTAATGAACACAATATTATTGTTTTATTGGCCTATATGCAGTTTCTAATAGCCTAATAAAGCACAATTTTATCATTTAGCATTCCTTATTTTCTGGAAAATATAGGTTTATTGGCCTCAATGAGTCTGAGACTCCCGGTCAGAGATTGTGTCTCAGACGACATTAAATATTTTGTGAATATTTGTAAATATTCGTGGCATGACAGGTGGAAAAATGACTGTACTGCAGTTCTGTGGATGTTTTGCCTAGGCAAGGTTATTAGCCTTTAGTTAACTAAAATAAATAAATAAACTATTAAAAATATTTATGCTGCAATATGAGAAAATATAAATATTAGTTGAAAATGCTATTTTTTTAATATAATTTCGTTTTTTTCCCCTGACCTTCAACCGATGCGATCCTTTCATTAACCAACAAGATTGTTAAATTAGAATTAAACGAAATTAGAATGAAGAAGAAAAAAAAAAATCCCATAGTTTTAGGCTATAGCCTATAGATGAAACAACAAAATATGAGGATTCTTGCATCACATGTAGCGCTTGTGTGAAAGGAATAAATAGCCTATTCCTATAGCTAGGCATACACAAAATATATTAAACCTAAATAATGAACATATTAAGAAAATGAAAGAAAAAAAACTGCGACAAGTAGGCTAGACCATCGATGAGTTTCGATTCATTTTTGAGAAGCAAGTCCACGGAAATGAAATTGCTTGTCTTTATTTTTCAAGCAATGTTATTGTGAGTGTACAAAAATAATAGTTATACCTGCAGATTCGAATGGTGTTACTCTTATGACCATAAATGTCTGAGTATTTTAATTGTTTCCGCTTTTATAAGAAACTTCAAATGAACACACCGGCGCCTCACGCGCACACGCAAGGCTCAGTTTTAGTAGCTACTTGACATTGCAGCCTGTTTATTGTCAAAATAAAATACAGTCAGCCAAATAAAGAAAAAGTTACTCTGTTAATTTATAGTCTGTGTATAATCAGAACGTTTAGCTAAATAATAAATAGGCTATAGGCTATTTAACATCCAAAAACTGCACATTTGGATTTATTCAGTTTAGCTTTAAATTAATTCGTTTTGGCTTGACGTTGATATATTATATTTTTCATTCTTGTTCTGTTTTTCTGAATACCATTAAATTGAAAAGATTTGTAGCGCAAGGGGAACTAAAATAGCCTATGTAGTGATGCCCCCTATGGGATTAAAATGCCAACCTGGAACCGGGCCTGCCAGTAAAAACGAAATTTTTACAAAAAATATGCAAAACATGCAATTTAGGCTATTTCCACAACAAATCCTTTAAATTGTTCTATGCAAATAAAATTAATTATATTGGCATTCATTAACCTATATTTTAAGCGAAACAACAACAGCCTAAAATTGCTAAATTTTGTTATAATATTCATTCAAGTTAATTTTACTGTATAAATGCAGAGTTTAAAAAATAGTGTTTAAAAGATTACATATATTGGAAAAAATGGTAAGTAAATGTTAGCCACATAAAATATAGGTTAGCTAATGAATGCAAATATAATTTGTTTATTTTGACAATAGGCTGCGATGCCAAGTGCTACTAACTGATGGTGTGCGCGCGCCTTAATTTTCACCGGCGGGCCACTTGGTGCTCATTATATTTATTGCCTTTTTTTTCATATGCGAGTATCATTCGAAAGCTTACAAACTTAAGATTCAGCCTGTGAAAACTTTAATTTCTTTAAGCAAGTTCCTCTAGTGGATGGTGTCAGGTTATATATTACAATATTTATTTTAGCTACTTTATAGTCAAAACCTTTTCTAATCTTGACAAAATATACATCACTGGAAAGGTCTGAGTCTCACGGGTCCATGTGTCATTTTCATATTTCAATTTTAGAGTACAATATATTTGATAAAATATAAATTTTATAATAAGATATTATAATAAGAACACTAATAGCCAAATAATTTCACTCAAATAATAACTTAAATTGAATTGAACTGAATAGTGTGTATCAGATGCACGTAAAAGGTGATTTCTGCATGTTAAAAGCATGCCAAATGAAAGCATGAAATTGTGCTATAGATATGCAGTACCAGGAGATTGGGTTGCATGCAAGTACCACAGGACTACACAACAATAGCTGCTTTTCCACCATCGGGCCAAACCGTTCTCATTGCTTCATTGTTCCTGTTACGTGCTTAAAGATGATAAGTGGAATGAATGAAACATTTAGGTCAGATACAGCTGTTGCAGTGTGAGGAAGAGCAGACCAGACAACAATGGTTGCAGAAATAACCCGATGTTTATTGACATGGGAGAAATTAGACAATACAAGAAAAACATAAAGTCAATAAAAGTAAGAAAAAACAAGGGTGTCGCCAAACAAAAGAAATACAAAACAAAACCCATTAACTAGCGCCCACGCCCCTAAACTAACTACCAAAAATAAAATGTAGAAACAATACCAAAAACGTCGGCGTATGTGACGCCTTAACTAAACTTTACTACATAAATAACCAAAAGTACAACACAAGCGAACACCCACACACTAACTAACATAAATTACTAGCTACCAGTTCGAGCCGTCACACGCTATAGGGAAATAACAATTGTCAGTGAGGTTGAGATTAACATTGAGTAGGGCTGTATATAACAAAGGGATCATTATTTGCCAATCAAGACCGAATCAAGTGGTTAACAGATAACGAATTCACACCAGCATATGAATGCGCACATACAATGAACATGTGAAACTTGTATCACGCTCTAACTCCATCAGGTTAACTATTACACGAGTGCATCAAACAACTCACAGAAATGCCGTTTCAATAAACCACAGACTATATGAACAGTTCAAAGACACGTTAGCTGGCTGGCTGGCTTGACAAAGGTGAGTGAGGTCCGAAGCCCAAATGCTCACTGCAGGTGGAACGCCACCAAAGCCCTTGAAATGATGAGCAACCCGCAGATTGGCAGAACGCTGGTCATGACGTCAGAACGTCATGACATCACCAGGATGATTGCTGGTTTTCCCGTCCAATAAGATCTACCTAAATAACTCAATAGATAGATAGATAACAAAAGAGAGGGAGGAAGAAAAACAAAACAAAATACAAAACATACGTGGAACGTAACAGTACATTCCATGCCAGTATGGATATGGTTTTATTTTCCACTGTGGGACTGATAACAGTGATCTTTGGAATGTTATTTAGTGATGTTACGTACGTGAACGAATTGTTCATTTTGGTGAACGAGCTGAAAATTAACTAATCTAATATAACCAAAACCATTACTTGGCCTTTTTAGAACTGTTCAGCCTGACAGTGGAAAAGCAACTAATCTTGTACCCAGAGGCATGCCAGAACATCTCGGTTATGTATGTAACCCTCATTCCCTGAAGGAGGAAACAGAGATGTCACATCACTGACTGACAAATTGGACTCTAACCTAGGATCCCAATCACCTTTGAGTGTAATCTAAATGAGCCGGCTCATTTCATTTACACTCAAAGGTCATTGGGCTCTCAGGCAAGATCCTAATTGGTCAGTCACTGATGTGACATTGAATGTGACTGACTGAAAGGGAACTGTACAGTTTGCATGATTGCCTATCCAGACACACCTGATTCAATTCATCAGCATATTAGTAGAGACCTGAAGACTCCGAAATGGACGGGTCAGTTAAAAAAAGTAATCCAACATGTACAGTTGTTGTGTCTCCAGAATCTGGGGTGGGAAACACTGCAAGAAAGTATAAAGCTGATGCTAATTCTGATCTGTGATTATTTTTTAGATCAATATCATTCAAAGATGTCCTACCCAACAAGTCTAGAGATAATTGGTGGAAGGGGAGGAAATTCATTTTCATTTACTGGTGAGAACAACGGTGCCAGTTTAGAGAAGATCTGGGTTTGGGTTGGAGGATGGCAGGTGAAGGCTGTCAAGGTTTGGCTTTCAGATGGGAGAATTCAAACTTTTGGAGAACCAGCTGGAGAATCATCAAGAGTTCAAGTTCCAGCATAATGAGTTTTTCACCTCACTGTCCTTGTGGGGGAACGGAGCAGGATCACGTCTTGGAGCTATCAAATTCAAAACCAGTCTTGGGAGAGAATTCTCTGCTCAGATGACAAGCTGGCCTTTAAAAAGAGAATATCCCATGGATGTCGGCTCTGGATTTTGTTTGGGAGTTGTAGGAAGCGCTGGTGCCGACATCGACTGCATGGGATTCATGTTTCTCAATGCAGTTCAATCAACAGTTCTTACCAATGTCAACTATCCCACTATCAACCAACTGATACCAAAGGTGGCAGTAGAAGAAATCAAATCCCTCTCTTACAAGAACAGCTCCTCCGTCACTCAAGAACAAAAAGTTGAAACCACAAAGACAATAACCAACAAATCTTCATGGTCTGTGAGTGCAAGTTTGACAGCAACATTTAGTATGGAAGTGAAGGCTGGGATTCCAGAGGTTGCAGAAGTTACAGCAGGATACAGTGTCAGCGTTGGACTTGAAAGCACTTACAGTCGGGAGTACACAGATGAGAAAAAAGAAACTCTGTCTACTGATATCGATGTGCCACCAGGGAAGAAGGTGGATGTTAAAATCACCATTGGAAGAGCCACTTTTGACATGCCTTACACTGGCACAGTGCAGATCACCTGCAAGAATGGCAGTGTGTTACAGTACGAAACCAAGGGCACATACAAAGGCGTCAATTACACTGATATCAAAGTGGTGACTAAGGAATCTCCTCTGTAATGTTAAGATAGATTGCACATGTAACACAAGTTCTTTGATTACTTCTAATTTTGTCAATCATGTATCAATTGTTTGGGTTGAGTGTTCAGGGGAAATATATATGTTTGTGTGTGTATATACACAACATTTGCTGTTTGCAAATAGTCTTATATAATACCAATACACAAATATTCATATAGATTCATACTTTATATAATCACTTTAAAATAACCTCTAGAAACAAATTTTGTAATGTTTTCTAAATGACAATTTATTAAATAAACCCTGTGTTACAAGCAATGTTATTAATTTCTTGTTGCGCAAAACTTATCTCTATTGAGTGGACTTGTCGTCCACATGAGCAAAAATATTCCTGGTAACAGACCTGTACACTCAAAAAGTGGTTACATCATGTAGTTGTAACTTTAATGTGCTATTTCTATTTGATTTAAAAATTTAGTGATATAAAGCCACATTTCGAAAAAGAAGCAATTCAGGTTGTCCAATTGTTCAGATTTCTGTTAACTTACAATTTTAAGTCAAGTTTTTAGCAATTGGGAGAGATATAAACAATAGAAATAGCGAGATATTAACTCAAAATCATGAGGAAAAAGTCAGAATTGTGAGATATAAACTGGCAATTGCAAAAAAAAAAAAAGAAAAAACAGAATTGCAAGATGTAAACTCGCAATTGTGAGGAAAAAGTGTTACTGTCATGGCTAAGAGAGTTCTGCCGGCACCCCTGGGCCCTGATGGGGTCCCATATGCACGTCAACCAGAAGAAGCAGCAGTAGAAGCAAGAAGAGAGTGAGATCACTGTGAAGCTGCCCTTTAACTCTGTGTGGAGGTCCCACCAATGGGCACTTGAGCTTTCGGAGAGAAAGTTTACAATCCTTTGTCCTTCTAGCAGGGCATTTGCATATGTAATTTCATTGGGTGTTCAAAAGAAGAACCTGTAAGATTGTTATAATACTAATGTATCACAGAGTTAGCAAAATGTAATGTAAATGAACAAATAGGAAATGAATGTTGGAGTCCATAGATACCAAACATGCTACCCATGTGATCTTAGTTAATCATCATATGCAATTCTGAAATATTACTTTACTTTTACTTTACTGGACAAAGAACTGATTAAAACGTCAATACCACAAAAACAAACAGCAACTTGGGAATCACCAAAACGCACATTTACATATTACATTTAGTCTAAGTGGCGAACGATAATGGATAACAATAGGCTGTATAATGTAGGCTACTGACGATAACAAGGTTGAGCCTCGCGCAGCATCTCGAGAAGAAATGGAAACATGAGCGAAGCACACACAAAAAGAAACTTAGTTAAACATACTGCGGTAAAAATTCAAAATGTGGAGTCTTTATAACTTGATACTGGTAAGTAAAACCATACAACCAAGAATGCTGTTTTCCTAAATAGGCTACCATCATGATTAAAAACGTGACACTGAATTCATACAACCATTCAATTAACAAGTAGTTAATATTAATCCACTTACATTTTAGAACATTGCCTATTTTTGTTACATTTTATCAGCGAAAATAGTTTCAAACAAAGATCACAGCAGAACCAAAGCGCAACACTCGGGCTTGTTTTAGTAATTTAGTTTTTTGAACGAATCGGTTGAGTCAAAGATTAAATGAATCATTCATAAACAACTGCCTCATTCTTGATTGAATCAGCCATTGGAATGAATGAATCAATGACCCACTCAATAAGACAGTTACTTGACGCCACCTACTGGTGGTTTAGTTTCATTTTTAAAAGTATCATTTCCCCCCCAACATTTCATATTTGTATTTTCAAACAATATTTAAAACAATCCCATAACATTATTTAATGCAGTTGTAATCAATCAAAAATAAGCAGATTTACATATGTCAAAGCTGCAATATTCTGAAAGGATATTGCTTCAAAACAAATTTATATTTCCACCATAAAAAAAACAAACAAAAAAACTACGCATGTCCACATGACAAGGCTTAATGTCGAGCCCTGTGTAATCTTAATGGGTTGTGTTTCAGTCACCATTTCATATCTGACAACAAAAACTATATATAGATGAAACAATATATAGATATTTATGATATATAGATGAAACAATTTTATTGGTAATCTGGCTGTATTAAAATATGTTATGTGAGTAAAAGGGTAGCAGCAGAGAGGCAAACAAAGGTAAAGGGCTGACACTTGGCAGAATGCGAATACAACAATGACATGTTGAATATTCTAATTGCCGTATGTCGTCATCTATCAACATTTAATGAATAGATTTGATGAAACCTGTAGAAACCCTAACACAATAGCAACATTAACCCTATGGCAGTTGACCCAAGCATTTATTTCTCATTTATTAGAATGGAGCAAATGATGAACGTCACATGACCAAACTGGAAAACTGATCTCATTGCATCACAAGTTGGACTGTGTCCAAAATCATCCCCTATAGTCTTAAACAGGGCACTATTTGATGGGACAGCCATTTGTAGTGGTGTCTGAAACCATAGTAGACATTAATCAAATATACCTCCCTTTTGCGAGGAAATAGCTGATTTAATTTAAATTATGAACCTCCCGGGAGCCACTTGGAGTACTTTTACAATAAATGAATGAACTTTTATTTGCTTTAAAATCAGGTCCTCCACTCACTGTCATAAAGCTTGGAAGAGTTATATTTTTTAAATATATCTCTGATTGTGTTTGTCTGAAAGAAGATAGTCATATACAGTTAAGATGGCTTGAGGGTGAGTAAATCATGGGATAATTTTCATTTTGGGGTGAACTAACCCTTTAAGGGTCCATCTTTGTTTCATGAAATAGCAATTTCAAGCTGATTCTAGTCAGCCAGTTCCCTAGTTATTAAGATGGCATGAAAAAGCCAACTTACTGATCTACTAATTAAGCTTTTTACTGAAATGCTATTTAAACATTATTATTATGTTAGTTTGAACAATACAACATATTTAAATGCTATTTAAACTTAAATATTATATTTATTATTTATATATACTGCATATATAACTACAAGCACCCAACTCACCACAGACCTTGGGCCTGTTCTGTAGATTGTTGCTATATCTTCTCTCATCAGACTTACAATTTCCGTATAAATAATAATCAAAAATCATAAATTTCCCATAGACTTACATTGGCAGAGCAGAAATGCCCCCACTAGACTGGAGCAGTACTGTCCACTAGAGGGAGACCCAGGAAAAGAAATCCTCTCGTTTGCCCAGTCATTTACATTTTTGTATTTTTCTTACTCCATTGGCAGATAATTTTGTTTGTTTTAAACAAAAACTCGCTTTATTTTAATTTTTGTTCTCCAGAAAAGAAGAAAAAATATCATATGTCACTTTACTTAACTAGTAAAAGCATCTGGATTTAAGAATTTTTAGATATTTGGACTGTAAACAAGACAAAAATGCTAAGTAAGAAAAGCATTTTTTGCAGTGTGCACAAGCTCTGATAATGACACAGCTGTTGTCTCTGAAACATCTGTGTATTTGACAAATATTGCATTTCTTTCACTTTAGCTGTGATAAAGTATGCAAATGCAGTGTGAGCGTCACTGTGAGAAGCAGAAAGTGTCCGACTTCACGGCTCCGTTTTCAGCTCCTCCCCCACTGCATCCAGCCGCAGCCAATGTCAGACACACCTATTACTAACAGAAAGTCCTGGAGGGTGGTGGGATTGTATTGGGGGAGGGATGGAGGGCCAGGCCTGTGAAGGGAGAGAGGACCTGGATGGAGCAGGGGCGGGCCTGGAACGTGGAGCAGAGGTGGGCTCTTGAGTGGCAGCCATGATGTGAAAAAGCCCTGGCGTGGCAGCCATGATGTGAGCAGGCTCCGGTGCAGAGGGTAATGTGGAATTGACCCTTCGCAGGGAGTATGATAGACAGGCGATCTAACCAATCATAAGGGGGCGGGTCTTTGCGAACGGTCAGTTGTTGGGCTCCTCATTTTTAGTCCCCACAGTAAATGAGGAACCACTCAGTAACTGAGCTAATAGCTATGTCCAACCAACTTGATTCAATCACTTCACAGTAACTTAAACTAGTTACTTTTGTGAACAGGTTTTGGTCTAGTAAAATCTCTCCAAATGTTTTTCAGTGAAGCAACATAAGATATTTTATTCAAACAGCTCATTAAAATTATTCCATCCAATTAGTTTGTAAATTGCATACATTCAACAAAAGGATTTTTTTTTTATTTTCTTGTAATGAATCATTAAAAGACAACAAAAATGTGGCAAATGCACAAACTGTATTTGTTAAACATGAGTGTAATACACAATGTTTTACACAATCTCAATCATTACAAGTCATTAGATTTGTGTAAATGCATTAACTCTGAAGATGAAGAAAAACAAAAAATGCAATATTTTAGAGGTGCTTGAGTTCAGAAATTACAGTTGGTAGAACTAAAATTTAGGCTTGGAACATGTTTGCTCAAATTACGTTTAGAGCCATCAGACGCCTAGACTTAGTGCAAACTCAATGAAGCTAAGAAATTTAATTACAGATGCAATGAGCACCATAGACATTTATATTTTTTTCTTGGTTTGTGTCTGAGTTTTAATGATCCAGTCCCACTTGCTAAAACATCTGTATTTTTTGTTGTTGTTGTTTTACGTTCTTTGTAATGTTTGCCAGTGCCAAAACCTGAGCAACATCCACATTTGTTTTCTCATTGATTAAGTGGCGTGTGAATTCACTGTGGTTTTCCACAACTGCAACAATAATTCTTCTTGCTTACCGAATAGTATATATTTGAAAGGGGTGGTATAATTCCACTTTTGCAAGATGTAAAATAAGTCTCTGATGTCTCCAGAGTGCGTATTTGAAGTTTTAGCTCTAAATACCCTACAGATAATTTTGTATAGCATGTTAAATGTGTCACCTTTTGAGGGTGAGCAAAAAAAGCTCAGTTTGTGTGTGTCCCTTTAAATGCAAATGAGCTGCTGCTCTCAAGAAGAGGGCGGAGTTTCAGGAGCTGGTGTTAGCACTTAGCAGCGCCTCACATTACCTCACATTAACAAGTCTTTTTGCCTTTAGTTAATTTTAGTCCCTTTCACTTTTTTTCCCACTATATATATATATATATATATATATATATATATATATATATATTTTTTTTTTTTTTTTTCCCCATACAATCACAGTTAGCCTTTTTTTTAATATATTCTATAAATGCTAACTTTAGTATTCTATTGTCACAGACACGTCAGGCTCCACCATCCACCAATCACAGCGCACTCAATCACCGGAATACTGATCACCGCCACCTGCACGTCATTAACCACCTCATCAACACCACTACAAAGAGCACTCACACACACCACTCCATGTCCGGTCTCGTTTGCACATACTCACGTGTATGCTTACCTTAAGGACTCCCTGTGCTCTACCTGCTTCCAGTGTGTCCAGTTCTCCTCGTGTGATCCAGCGTCTATGTGTGAGTGCTCCTTTGTCTCCAGTGATATCCAGTTCCAGCGATCCCCAAGACTCCAGTATCTACAATCAGAAAGGACTGTAACTATTCTCACCCTTTACCAACATCATCTCCACATCACGTTTCACCTGCCTGCACTTCTTATAACTCATACTGGTTTCAATAAAGACTACTTACCTGTGATTCTCTGTGTCCGACTCCTCTGTAACGTAACATAAGACCGGACCAACACCGCTGAGCCAGTATGAGTCAACCAGGCCATTCCAAGGACTTGTGGATGCATTACGCCGCACTCTCACCGCCAGTTCACCGCCTCCGCCACCAGCAATCACCACAGTCAACACAGTCACCTCTCCTTCTCTGCCTGCTTACGCCAGTCCCATGGCCAAGCGAGCGCCCTACTCAGGATTGGCGGAGGACTGCAGCGGTTTCCTCCTGCAGTGCGAACTGGTCCTGGAGATGCAATTGCACCTGTACCCGAATGACACCTCCAAGATAACGTTCATCATCTCACAACTGAGCGGCAAAGCATTGAAATGGGCAGACTCCATCTGGTCTCAAATTGGTCCAGTTACAAGATCATACTCTTCCTTCGTTTCCCATTTCCAGGAGGTTTTCGGCACGCGAATTTCAGATTTTTCTGCTGGTGAGAAACTGTACAATCTTAAACAATGCTCAATGTCTATTCATGATTATGCTTTGCAATTTAGAATGCTAGCTGCTATCAGTGGATGGAACAAACAAGCTCTGATTACCACCTACCGCCAAGGATTGGAGCCTCGGGTGTGATCGCATCTCGCTGCATACGAGGATTCCATCGGCTTAGAGAAGGTCATCCAGCTTTCCATCCGCTGCGCCACTTGTATGCATGCATGTCTCCAAGAACACCAGGGCCAGTCATTCACCAACTCCCTCCTCTGCTGATCCAAACCCGTCAGCTCTCCAGAACCAGCCCACGAACCTATGGAAGTAGAAAACTCCAGACTCACTCCCTCTGAGCGTCAACGATGGCTGACCCTGAATCTCTGCCTTTACTGTGGTGCTTCTAGGCATGTTATCTCTGCATGCCCCACTCGACCTCCTCGTCCCATGGTGAGTGCCATTATTCCTTCTATTAAGAAAATGAAGCCACTCACCACTATTGTCAACCTTACTGCTGCTGATGTCTCCATTCCAGTGGTGGCGCTCCTCAACTCAGGGTCAGCCGGCAACTTCATCTCCGGCGCCCTCTGCCGGCAACTCCAGCTCAAGACCTCGCCTTCTCCGACGGTCTACCAGATCAGCTCCATAACTGGCAAACCCCTCAGCCGTAGACATGTCCGTTGAGTAGTGGGTCCCATCAAGCTACGAGTTGGAATTTTACATCTTGAGGAGATACATCTGCTGGTTCTGGAGGAATCCACCGCTGACATGGTTTTGGGGCATCCTTGGCTGGAGCAGCATAATCCCACCATCTCCTGGAAAACCGGCGAAATCCTGAAGTGGGGCGAAACTTGCTTCTCACACTGTTTCTCTGAACTGCCCATTCCTCGAGTTCCAGACAAAGATCTCTCCATCTGCGCCACTTCCATCAAGAGTCCAGTGGAGAAGCGATCCATCGACATTCCAGAATGTCACGCCCCCTTCAGTGATGTCTTCTGCCCTCAGAGAGCTTCCAAGCTGCCTCCACATCAGCCATGGGACTGTGCCATCGATCTGCTTCCGGGTGAACCAGTGCCTAAAGGAAAGATCTACCCACTATCCATCCCGGAGGAGAAGGCCATGGAGGAATACATCAAAGAGGCCTTTGCTCAAGGTTACATCTGCCCGTCTACTTCCCCTGCTGCTTCGAGTTCCTTCTTTGTGGCTAAAAAGGACGGAGGCTTGAGGCCCTGCATCGACTACCGCTCTCTCAACAAGATCACTGTTAAATTCCGTTATCCCCTTCCTCTCGTCCCAGCAGCCCTAGAACATCTCCGTGGTGCCACTGTGTTCACGAAGCTGGACCACTGCAGCGCGTACAACCTCATCCGGATACGCGAGGGGGACGAGTGGAAGACCGCCTTCATAACACCCTCCGGCCACTACGAATATCTTGTTATGCCATATGGCCTGGTCAACGCCCCCTCCGTATTCCAGGACTTCATCCATGAGGTGCTCCGGGAGTTCCTCCACAAGTTTGTCCTGGTTTACATCGACGACATACTCATCTACTCCCGGAGCCTGGCCGGACATCGCCAACACGTTGCAGAGGTCCTCACACGTCTTCGTCAATTCCATCTGTTCCTGAAAGCTGAGAAATGTTTCTTCCACCAGTCATCAGTACACTTCCTGGGACACATTATCGACCACAGTGGCATCCGGATGGACGAGGCGAAGGTGGAAGCCATCACCACCTGGCCTGAACCATCCACAATTAAAGAACTGCAACCCTTCCTTGGATTTGCCAACTTCTACTGTCATTTCATCAAAAACTATAGCTCTATCACTCATCCACTCACCAGCCTCCTCCGTAATAAGCCCAAGTCTCTGTCCTGGACCCCAGCAGCCACCAACACATTCAACACCCTGAAAGAGGCCTTCACCACCGCTCCCGTCATAGTCCACCCCGATCCAGAGCTGCCCTTCGTCGTGGAGGTGGACGCCTCTACCACCGGAGTGGGAGCGGTGTTATCTCAGCAGCAGGGGACACCAAGTAGGCTCCATCCATGCGCCGCCTTCTCCCGCAAGCTCAACCCGGCGGAGGTCAACTACGACATCGGTGACAGAGAGCTCCTAGCCGTGAAGCTGGCTTTGGAAGAGTGGAGGCTTTGGCTGGAGGGAGCCAAACACCCATTTTTGGTTCTTACAGACCATAAGAACTTAGAATATCTATGTGCTGCCAAAAGACTGAATCCAAGACAGGCTCGCTGGGCCATGATCTTCTCCCGATTCAACTACACAATCTCCTATCGTCCAGGTTCAAAGAATGTGAAAGCTGATGCCCTCTCTCATCTCCATGCTCCAGAAGAAAAGCCAGAAGAACCTAAGCCAATCATTCCAAGCTCCCTTATCATCAGTCCGATCACCTGGTCTGAGGAGACCATCCCCTCCTCCAATGCCTCCACGAACCCTCCGCCGGGTTGCCCACCAGGCTTGCTCTACATCACCAGGACACAACGCACTCCAATCATCCACTCAGCCCACACGTCACTTGGCACTGGTCACCCAGGGGTCAATGAAACCCTCTCGTTGCTAAAAGAATGCTTCTGGTGGCCAAACATGGCAGCGGATGTCAGAAGGGAGTGCGCCATCTCGAAGAGCCCACGCCATCTACCATCCGGCAAGCTCCATCCTCTGCCCGTTCCAAATCGACCCTGGTCACACCTAGGAGTGGATTTCATAACCGACCTGCCAGCTTCTGATGGATTCACCTGCATCCTCGTCATCATCGATCTAATGTTCAATCACGTATTCAGATATTTTGGAATTCCTGAAGATATTGTGTCTGACAGAAGACCTCAGTTCATTTCCCGTGTATGGAAAGCCTTCCACTCGCTCCTAGGTGTGACCATCAGCCTGACCTCAGAATATCATCCCCAATCGAACGGGCAGATAGAGAGAAAGATCCAGGAGATCAGCCGCTTCCTCCGTACCTTCTGTCATGACCACCAGGACTCTTGGAACCAGTACTTGGGTTGGGCCGAGTACGCACAGAACTCTCTACGGCAACCATCTACAGGACTCACGCCCTTCCAGTGCGTACTCGGGTACCAACCCCCACTGTTCCCCTGGAACGGGGAACCATCGGACGTACCAGCAGTGGATTACTGGTTCCGAGAGAGTGAGAGGGTCTGGGACTCCGCACACCATCAACTGCAGCGAGCCCTGCGCAGACACAGGATGACAGCTGACCTTCGTCGCTCCAACGCCCCTGCATATCAACCTGGACAGAAGGTTTGGCTGTTGACACGGGACATCAGACTGCGTCTGCCCTGCAAAAAGCTGAGTCCCAGGTTCATTGGCCCATTCACCATCGTAAGGCAGATCAATCCGGTCACTTATCAACTTCAACTCCCTCCACAGTACCGGATTCACCCCACTTTCCACGTATCACTGCTTAAACCTCACCACCCTTCTGTCTCTGTCTCCACAGGGCCTGACGTGGCAGCCGCCGAACCCCCCCCTTCCACTCATCATGGAGAACGGCGCAGCATACGAGGTCCACAAGATTTTGGACTCTCGGCGCCGTGGTGGTCAGCTGGAGTACCTCGTGGACTGGGAAGGCTATGGCCCTGAAGAGCGCTCCTGGGTTCCAAGAAACGACATCCTTGATCCAAACCTGCTTCAGACCTTCCACGACAGCCACCCTGACAGACCTGCCCTGCGTGGAAGAGGACGACCATCACGACGTCAGGGTCCTCGGCCCTCAGGAGCAGGCCGTGGAGGGGGGGGTACTGTCACAGACACGTCAGGCTCCACCATCCACCAATCACAGCGCACTCAATCACCGGAATACTAATCACCGCCACCTGCACGTCATTAACCACCTCATCAACGCCACTACAAAGAGCACTCACACACACCACTCCATGTCCGGTCTCGTTTGCACATACTCACGTGTATGCTTACCTTAAGGACTCCCCGTGCTCTACTTACCTGCTTCCAGTGTGTCCAGTTCTCCTCGTGTGATCCAACGTCTATGTGTGAGTGCTCCTTTGTCTCCAGCGATCTCCAGCTCCAGCGATCCCCAAGACTCCAGTATCTACAATCAGAAAGGACTGTAACTACTCTCACCCTTTACCAACATCATCTCCACATCACGTGTCACCTGCCTGCACTTACTATAACTCATACTGGTTTCAATAAAAACTACTTACCTGTGATTCTCTGTGTCCGACCCCTCTGTAACGTAACATCTATAATGTGATTCACTATTGTTTGCTCTCCATGTGCTATAAAGAGTAATTTAAACTCTAACTAACACAGCTGTCTCACAGTGACTGTTGTAAATCTTCTCACTGCAGGCATTTTACAGGCTGCTGACGGGCCGCAACTATCCTAGCTGCTTATCATTTCTGTTAGATTTGTTCTATTGTTTTCTCTAATTAGTCATTTTTAACATATTTACTGTTTATTTTCTTGCAGTTACATCTGTAATTCCACATATCAATTACAAATTTTACTGTATGTTCAAATTGCCATGTCTCAATTAAAGTTAAATGTATCTATCCTATTTGTTTCTTAGTATTGTTTTCTATTTGTGCAGTTTTTATTTCTAAACATTAAATTTGCTCTGCAGATAAAGTTTCCTTATAGCAATCCTTTCTAATAGGCTTTTGCTTTAGCTCTGTTACTAGAAAACAGATCTTATCTGCACTGTCACTCCTCTCAGAGATTTACAGATTCCATAGGCCTCGTTCTTAGAATGAATATAAGGTCCTATTTTTGACCTTACGATCCTTTCTCATCCGTGCTCATGTGTGATTCTTAGAATGAACGCACACACATGAAAAAACATGCGTATGGCTCACTTTCAGATTTGAAAGCTATTACCTAAATTTTCAACAACCTGCCGACTTTTGACAAAGAAAATGCATACATTTGTTTAGACCCTGATGTTACTCCAAGCACTTTTCTGAGTCAAAGACAGTTTTTAGATATATGAGTGCTGTCGTGGATTTAAATGTACACAATACTCCTAGATCTAATCTGTGCTTACGCACACTTTTTATCTGAGGCCCCTCTCTCTTTGAACACTCACACACCTAACTGTTTTTGCCCCGGGCTTGCCCACTTCACAATCCGCTTGTTAAGTTGTGACGTAAGGAACGCCGTTTCCGGGTCCAAGCCTCAAATGTTTTAAAAAGTTAAACATTTTAAATACTTAGAGTCTACACAACAGTCTCCGTGCTCACAGTGTCACAGACATTAATATTTTAATGATTTATAAAAGATGAATCACTGTCTGGCCATCTGGAATTTTGGTATGGAGATAAAGGTTATGATTATAATTTTTTTTTTGGTAGTATTACACCACATTGTGTGTGTATATTAGCATCATTTGTTGTTTTTCTTGTGGTATGAGATAGAGCGTTTGGACCCGGAAGCGCTGCCGCGTGACGTCAGACTTAACCAAATTACTTTGGCAACGAGAAAAAAATGCCTATTGAGGCTCTTCTCATTGTTTCCAGGCTAATATGGATCTATCCCATCATTATTTTATTTTTCTCTTTCATATATTCTGATTAATTTTTATTTTAATATTATATTTTTTGCCTCTCATTGTTCTTTCTGAACTCTTTTTTAACTTCCTAATATATACACCGTATATTTTTTCTTTTTCCTAAATTTGTCATGTTAAACTGTAGTTATCCTACATTCACCATTTCATTTATTTTTAAGATATTTAGCATTTAATTCCTATCATCCACTTTTAATTTATTTAAAGTATATTTTGCTTTTTCCTTAACTCAATCTGGACGGGATCCAAAGGATCAGCTTACTCATTTCAGTTTCTTTAATCATTAATTTCGTTTTTAAAGCTACTTTTTCTCCCATTCAAGTATATTACTCACATAAACCTGAATGAAGAGTCTGGCTTTCTGTTAGTGAGGCGTCCCTCTCCTGACAGAAAGCCCTGTCTCTTTTGCTATTCTAGCCTCTCTGAGACCTGCCATATGAAATCTTATATCTATTGGCTAAATAAACTTCAACTTTCTAAGCTCGTATGGTTTATTCTTTTTTGTGTGCGCACTCAACCCTTTCTGGGTCGAATCAAGTAATTTGTCTTAGAATGATTCTATTCTGTTTTGGGTCTTACAGGATATAGTTTTTTCCTTAGTAACTTCTCATCTCATGCTTTACATATTTAACACACAAGCGAGTATTAAGCCAACTGTCGAGCAATTTGGTCATCAGTCCTGGCCAGTAACTGATGATCAATCTGCCCCATGTTGGGCGCCATGTTTTATGATGCGTCTCTAAGCACCTTTACCTTATTTTTATTATTCTCAGTTTAGGAAAGAAAGTCAAATCTGACCTAAATTATAAGCATTTTCAAAATACTTACAATCAGACAGAAGACTTCTCCCGTGGTCTGTTCAGGCTCAACGACTTAAATTAATGCCACATGAGGCCGAGTTTAGTTATAAAGTTAAAAGTTCATTTATTTATTACATTAATATTATTAGCATTACATATATTCTACTAACATTCTATACAAGTAATTAAATAAAATATAAGTATTAAAAAGTTATTTAGTCAAGGCAATATCAGCGATGGAGACTTCATCAGGGTTGGTTCTGGTGTCGGAGAAGCCATCTCAGGTGTGAAGCAGCTCCTCCTGTTCTCTTCTCGTTCCAGCATCTGATCTCTTGATGTCATCTTCTTGGGAATTCCCCTCATATGTCTATATATAGAGGCCTTGTCTCTTTCTCGTTCTGGACTCTTCTCCTCTGCTGGGGACTTTGGCATGTAAGCTGATGCACCGCCCTGCATGAATCGATGGAGAGCAGAGCTAATTAATAGGCTCAATGCCAGGGAAGTGCAAATTTAGTGATTCTTGGCTTGGTATCGATCTATATAAGAACTGGTTACTAAAAGTTCCAACAGATTTACATTGAGCAAGATGTTAAATTTGCAAGAAAAACATAAAATTGGATTCCATGGGGGAGTCGGCACTGAAGAGCCATGCAAAATGCGGAGGACATCAAAAGGCAATGAAGAGTCAAGCAAACGGTAAATAATCTCATACAGTTTAACACTCTGAGGTCTAAAAACGCGCCGGCGCGTTTTGCAGGTTTTTTTTCACATTGCAGCAAAACAAACTTAAAATACTCTGTCATTTTTTGTCATAGAGACATAAGTAATACATCAATTGAAACTATAGAAAATCTCCTTTTATTTGTATACACTCAGAGTAAAAACAAAATGTTGTGCTTTTTGTAAAATAAAGAAAACTAACATGACGCGTGATCTCTCATCTCCCTCTGAACGAAGTCCAATCTGATAGTTCTCAGAAAATGAAGTGTAACTTAGTGAATACTAATCACAAAAAATTCATACTTATGTCTAACAAAACGTTGAAATGTCAGGTTTTAAATCGTGCAAGTCAAATCGAAAACAAACATTCTGTGTTTATGTAATCTGTATGAAAAGAGAGCCATGTCAGAAGTCCGTGATTCAGCTCATTACCCACTAATGCGGCCACACCCACGGAGCCAGCGCTATTCACAGGCAAATTCAGAGACAACACATGCATTCATCATCTCAATCGTGTATTTATTGCCTTGAAAATTGTTTATCTGGATGAAAAAGCCATGGTTAGCGATCTCTGGAAGACATTCAGTAAATTCCTGTTTGTTTTCTTCTATTGATAAGTTTTAAGTGAGTTTTTGTTTCTTTAGCGCCCTCCGGCTGTAGTATGAATTGGTAAACACCATTCATGGAATATCGTCTTCTTCTTAGGTGAATTTGTGGACTAAAATGCACAGAGCGCCCTCCGGCTGCAGTATGAATTGGTAAACACCAGCGCTCATAGAGATAACAATGAATATTAAATAAAAAATAACTCCTCTGTATAGAAAATTGACATAAACATATGAGAATCCTATATTTCTCCAAATGTGCATGCTTTTAAACTAAAAGCCTATATTCAGACTCTTTGCATCACAGAAATACATTATATTTTAAAGTATAATATAAAACCATTATTTTATATTGTAATAAAATTTTTCTGTATGTTTCATATACCATGATGAGCTTGAGACATCACAGAAGTTTTTTTTCACAGCCTACCTGACTGAAATGCCTCATTAATATGCAAGTCTTTTCAGGTCATTACTATTCAATTCTTTTGTCTTCACAGGTGAGAATGAGCCATTATTCATGGAGATTCACGCCTCCTCGCATACCGTGTTTCTTGGCAAAAAGTGTCTTACAAAAACGAAATCAGTATATTGTTATAAATGAAAGAGTAGTCAGCATAATTTTTACATAATTTTGAAGCAAAAACTCTAGTCTACAACCTTCAATACCCAAAAGTCTTGTGAACACAGATTTAATATACTTTTATTGGCCTTATATCAGTGACTTAAGTTTTTTGTTTTTTCAGTAACCACGCATAAACGTTATTCCTTCAAAAACACAAACATGTACACACATGTTCCTCACATATTATGGTAGCCTAGTTTGTGCTGAATACAGTGTAATGACACTTGTGTCATTAATATGTTTATGAACAACTGAAAAAAGCACAAATGTCAGGGCATGTCAAAACTTCTCCAGGCCCCAAATCAGCCTCAGACTCCAGAGGGTTAATATATGTTATATTTAACAATAGCTAAACTTTTTTAAAATTGTTTTTTAAATGTATTCATTTTGAGAATGATTATGTTAGTTAATCTACAGTTAATCTAGCGTAATGCACGCTTTGATTTAAATTCTGCGTGCCTGTATAAGATTTGTTCTTATAATATTACTGTCATTAATGCATTAAATTCACACTAAGTGTTTTCTTTATTACTGTTTTCTACGGGAGGAAAACGTGTGTATCAGCGTGCATCATTATATATTTAGTACATGTAGTATCTCGAACTTTCCCGCGAGCAGCGTTTTGCGCTCAGATAGACGACAGTGGGCGTATAGCGCCCTCAGGCGACCGTTGATTATACTGCATGAATACGTTACCTGCATTTTTTTTTGTTTGTTTTTTGCTAATTGTTATCCGTATCTTTTTACCCAAATGCAAAATGTATTTATAATATTATCTCTATATTTTACTGTTTTTAATCAAATAATAATTCATAAAAAGGAAAACTAAAACTCTCATACATTCTATCAGCCCTCTTTCCTCATTGTATTTTAAAAAAAAAATAATAATCATATGCCCCTTACATTTTTTTTTTTTTTTTTATTTAGTTTTCAGTATATGCTTTAACCGTTCTTTAGTGTCTTTATTGTGACCATATTTTTTTGGAAAGTATTATAGTTTAATTACTGTTCCAAATGAATTTTGACTAATAACCTTTACACACACACACACACACACACACAAAAGTGTTTTATTGTAGGTGATATTGACAGAGTCTTTATACATATACCCCCAGTTTCACAGGCAAGGCTTAAACCTAGTCCCAGACTAAAATGCACTTTTAAGCTGTTTTAACTTAAAGCAGCTTGCAATGACATTCATTAAAATATGTCAGTGCCATTGTTTTGTCTCAAGATGCACATCAGTAAAAATATTTTTTCTAAGGCATGTTTTTAAAAGCTACTTTTATGCCCTAATTGAACTAAAGCATAATCCTGGCTTAATCTGAGCCCTGTCTGTGAAACCAGGCCTCAGTGTTTTAGAACAACTTTAGATCTTAAGTTAGTAACAGCATCTGTTCATTCTAGAATGGTTCCGTGTAGGGTTAAAAAGCATTATGCTATGTTTTTCACAGCTATAAACATTCAACAATTTATGCCAGTGCAACAATCTACCACCACAGCCTCAACAATTGGGACACAGAGATAATTGCAAATTGTCAGCGTCACAAAGGAGGCAACCATGAAGGCAGAAATATTGCGGTCACTTAAAGTGACACAATCTCATTATTCATTCTATTCCAGTGAACAAACATGTGAGTTTAATTTTTTTAATTACAAAGTAAAGAAAATAAGTTGTTTCTTATTAATTGTAGTGGTAACAAGCTTGATGGATCCGAAATGGTCAATATTCATATTCATTCATTTTTATTACTATTTATGTTAATCGTTTATGGCTTATGATTTATCAGTTTTACTTTTGATTTCATATATTCATGTACTTCTACTTTATATATATTAATTCTTATCATATTTTCAAGTATTTACTTGTTATTGTACCCTTATGGTTGTTCTTATTTTATATTTAAGAGTATGCTTGTTATGTTCAATTGTTCTTCAAGTGTACCAGTGTGACAGGTCATGCTGACACGTTTGTGGTTAGGTATTGGACGCCTGCCAAGTACTGCAGAAGTGATGTTTTTAACATTTGCAAAATTCCCTAAGGGTTAAAACAACTATTTTTGACACTGGACCAGTGAACGACGTAATGGGTGAAATTAACCTTCTTCATTTTAACAAAAACATCAGTTTGAGTGGGTTGTGAATTTCCCTGTATGCTTATGGTATAATATGGACTGAGTTGTTGATAATAGAGTTTTTTCTCTCCTTTGCTCTCCTGGGCTTCTGCTTCTTCTCTCTTATCTGCAAATATCTGAATGTTTTAATTCTTTATGATGGTTATTTTACCTGTTGGTTTTATTAAGTATTTTCATTATCGATTAAAGTTTGCGTGTGAGGCTAAATTTAATTGTAATGAATAAATAATTTTTCATCAACGTTATCATCAGCCTGGATCTCATTTTCCCAAGTTTTTGCATCAAGCTAAACAAAGGCATGCTTAAATGATTCTTTATTTATTTATTTATTCATTCAGGAAAGATAATAGTTTTTTATTTTATTTCTACAGGTCAACTTTTCTCAGCAATGTTCCCTGATAGTGAAATTGCTAAGAACTTTTCATATGGCCAGACAAAGTGCGCCTACATATGCACTTTTGGTTTAGCTCCCCATTTCAAAAGTCTACTCACCAACAAACTCAAATCTGGAGATGAGAACTATGTGTTGCTCTTCGACGAATCTCTCAACCGAATGACACAATCAAAACAGTGTGACTTTCATGTCCGATTTTGGAATGGTGATCAGGTTCAGACACAATTTTTTGACACTGAGTTCATGGGGCATGCCAGAGCAGATGATCTCAAATTGGCCTTTGAGAAAGGCACTGAGGCATTGCCAAAGAAAAACATGTTGCAAATATCCATGGATGGACCAAATGTAAATTGGTCCTTTTACAAAAAGGTGGAACAGTCACTTGCAGATGAATATGGATTGAACCTCTTGAATTTGGGAAGTTGTGGTCTGCATATCGTGAATGGAAGCACAGATAAATTTTGCTTTATCTGTGAGTAAGAGTGTCACCCCATTTCTAACAAAGTACCAGACCGATAAACCAATGGTGCCATTTCTGGCTGCAGATCTTCACAAGATGTTGAAGAATCTAATGTGTAGATTCATCAAACCAGAGGTCATGCAGGAAGCCAAATCTGTAAAAAAGCTCCTGGATGTTGACATTAAATTGCCAACAAACTATATTGATTGCTCAAGTGTCGACCTTGGTTATGTCACCAACAGGATCCTAAAGGAGTTGAGGGCAAAGCAAAAGGTTGGTGCAAGCACCATTATGGATTTCAGGCAGTCCTGCAGAGATGGTCTAGTTGCTATGGTTGACAAACTTCAACAGAAGTCACCCCTGAAATACATATTGGTGAAAAATATGGGCTTCTTAGATCCTGTGAACTTGGCAAATGAAGAAACAGACCAGTTGAAGGGCATGTTACGAAGAACCCTTGCCTATCTGGTAGATCAAGGGAGGATCAACGAGCAGGACTGTGATGAAATTATTCAGCAGTATGCACATTTCCTTGATGATGTTGTGCAGAAAAACCATTCTGCATTTGCTGACTTCAACTCACTTTCTGTATACCTTCATGTCCAAAGAAAAGGAACTACAGAAACTCTGGAAAATGTACCATCAACTCCTGTTGCTGTCTCATGGGCAAGGGACAGTAGAGAGGGGGTTTTCTGTCAATCGAAAGATTGAAGTGGAGAATGTAACACTTGTGTGATATAGTAAGTTTACCTCACTGGGCCCTCAGAAGATTTAGGTTTCGCAGGAGGCAGAAAACACACACACTAGAACTTTGGAAAGAATTAATTTATAGATTTACGTTGAGGGAAATAGAGATAAAATGTACCAAATGCAACTAAACAATACTTGATATCAATATTCAAATCTTAAACAAATAAATCCTTCAACAGCAGAAAATTTAGGAAAAAAAAAAAAAAAGAAGAAAATGTATAAATCTCAGAAAATACAAAATATATTGAAATAAATGTTTAGAAATGTCCTTCTTGGAGACCGGTTTTCTTTCTTATTTCACCAGAATTTTATGTTTGTGTCTTCTCACACAATTACTTGATTGTTATTTGAAGATTCCTAATTTGTACGTTTTTTTTTTTCTTGCAGGTTACATCAAATTAACTGCCCTTTTGAACAGCTCAACTTTTTTTTCTGTGGCACTGATGTTACCAGGTAAATACCACACTCAAAAAGAAATAAAATAAATTCACTCAAATCTCAAACATCGTCAAACCATGTCGTATGAACTGTAAATACAATTATAAATATCCATATGATGTCAGTGAACTCAAGTCTTTATGAAACCGTAAGAACCAATAAACAACGTCTCTTTTGAACTGTCTTTTGGCGCTCAGTTCAGTCAGTAAACAACAATCAAACGTTCTGGTCCGCTCAGTTTGAAGTGCAGTGCGTGCAAAAAACTCAAAAAATATAAATCCAACCAGTTTCCGATCCAAGAAATTTCAATCCGTTCCGCTCTTTGGGTGGCCCGCCATCTGGTTTTTCCCTCTCCGTGAATAAGCAGTCCTGCGTCAGCGATTCGATAACTCGAACACAGTCCTTTATAGCACAAAAAAAAACAAACAAAAAAAACCCGGCCTGCACATAGCCGGACAGCAGACTTAATTCACTCACATTAAATCATGAGCTCAAAATGAATTGAGTCTGTATTGTTCACTTAACAACTTATCAGAGCATACAATCATTTGTTAACATCATAAACATCATCACGAACATAAATCATGAAACTTTACAAAACAAAATACATTCATTACCTCATATTATACAGTAAATTAGTTCAAATAACACAACTGTATTTGATTACTGCACTCACCAATTCCCTGGTAAACACTCAGGTTATGTTGTGTTCCTCGGAGTGACGCAGCTGTTATTATGTTTATCAATCCGATCTCAAAGTTTCTAATCTCAGCGTTAAGAGTGTAAATCTCACTCCAAACATCAAATTACATCCATAATCTTTTCTTTAACAACTCAGATCTTATTTTAACTGATATTTTCTCGATATTCTTTTGTTTTCTAGGTTTCTCTGCAGGAACTCATCATTCACCCAAGTTCAACCAAATCGCCTCCGTCTCCGTCTAACTGGTGGGCGGAGCTACCATCACTGAATCAAGCTAATTGGTTGATCTACGTCTGCAGTGAAATTTCATTATTTCATTGGGTAAGTTTTTCTGCAGTATGTTTTAATTATATTCCAATTAATATAATTTAAATATTATTGTATTTCAAAGAAATTAAACAATTTATTTAATAAACTAATAGTTTTATTTGTTATTTTCTTGGATCTGTAGTTGATCAATTTGGCCCTAATTTGGCCCTGGGCTACAAGAACCTTGTAGAGGATACATACAGAGCTCAGAGAATGATTGTGTTGAATCAGCTGACAAATATGCTTTGAAGGCTGAAAGTACAGGGCAAGTCACTCTGATAGCAAAATAAAACTCCCTGAGACATGGCGCTAAGGAGAAAAAAGTAGAACTTGAAAGTTGGAAAAACAGCTTAGTGAAAAACAGTTACACTTTAAAAGCAAATAAGTAATAGAGAGTCCTATTTTTATTTTATTTTCTTTCTTTCTATCTTTCTTTCTTTCTTCTTTTTTTTGCAGATTTGCACATGTATGAGGTTTAAAATGTTCCTGAAATATTTTTCAAAAAAATATTTATATTTTTAAATAATAAAAATATTTATAAATATTTATATTAAATATTAGGTTAATAATATGAGGTTTCTGTACCTCTTCCAGGTCAAAATGGATGCAAATGCAGTATAAGGGATAAAATGTTAAGTAGCCTACTTTAAGAGGTCTTTCATAATGCTACATATGCTGGGTTATGAATCTGAGAGGTGCCTGATATAAAATAAATGGTGCTTGAAAAAGTCCTTAAAAGTCATTGAATCTGGTGTTCATGAAAGAGTGGGAACCCTGATTATAATACCAGTTGTTTTTTATTCTTTAATAAGTGATTAATACATGCTTTTAATAAAGGTGTTGTCTGTCATTCTTTGATAAGCTATTATCTTATTAAACAGCTTTATAAAAACCCATTTGTCTTGTTTTCATCAATAAACAGTTATCATATGCATTTTTCACTGCTTTACAAACTTAAATCAAACATGTATTTTCCTCCAATGTCTCTTTTACAGTGGTTTTGCATGAATAGTTATCTCTCATAACTCTTTCTCGCTGTTTACCCATAAACAAGTTATCTATATATCTCTTATAACAGCTGTACTTCATAAACAGCTAACTTCTTTTCACTTGTTTACACAAACATGTTATTGAACATGTTTCTTTCTCCAATATATCTCTTTATGAAAGCTGTACTTCATAAACAGCTTTTTCCTTTTTTTATCTTCAAATCACAGTTGTGTTGTCATTATTATTACTTACAAATCACTTATGTCAATAAATGTTTTTTCTTCTTAAATCTCAGTTGTGTTGTCATTATTATTCTTTATAAGCAGAAGCGGTACAAGTAGCCTAGAAAAGTTGCATTTCCTAACGAAGCAAGGTGTGGCTGATATCAACAGTAGTAACTTTGATGTATAATAGTATATATACAAACTCGGCTGCCTATCTTGGCCAGGACACTCCTGCAAAAGAGATCTTAATCTTAGCGAGTCTTTTCTCCTAGTTAAATAAAGTTCATGTACACCAGGGGAGTTTTTCCCAAACATCGTTTGCCAACTATTTTGAAAAATTCTCCTTTATCGTGCTATCACAGCCACGCATGACAGCCTAGATTTGAAAAACAAATTAAAATTGTGTCAAAACTTTAAAGTAAATTAACCTAGTCCAGTTCTGCATTAAGGTAAAACTCAAATCTTTGGAACGCGAGTCGCACAGGTATATCGCCTAATATCAATAAAGATATCTGATGGTCTATGTGACATTTATCGTACATTGCTGAGTGAACTGAGCTGATCATTACTTAGACATTGACTGTTTAGCTGATTTCACATAATAATTTAAATCATTCTGAAGGAAAAGACTTTTCCTTGTGAAACGAAGTGCTTTTTTTTTTACTATTTACATTTTCCCTCTTTATGGGTTAGTCACATGTAAAGTGATTTGTGATTAATTAATGTTTTTATGATTTTATTTCAAATATAGAGTCAAAAACATGGACAATCTACAGCAAAGAGAGTTTGCTTTTGAACAAATTAGTTTCTCTGACGTCTGTTCTGCTTTAAAAGAACTAGATGTGTATAAATCGTCAGGTCCAGACTACTTTGCTCTGTTGTTTTTTAAAATAAGCTGCTGATCTACTTTCGCTGACTTGTTTGTTTAATCTTTCTTTGTTAACTAACAAAATTCCACGGATCTGGAAGTCAGCATTTGTAGTTCCTTTATTAAAAGGGGGTGATCCTTCTTTAATATATCATCATAGACCTATATCTAAGCTTTGTATTCTATCAAAACTTTTAGAAAAATTAGTTAGTGAACAATTGACTCTGTACTTAAATAGTTATAATATTTTGGCCCGGTTTCACAGACAGGGCTTAGCCTAAACTAGGATTAGGTCTTAGTTCAATTACGGTATTTAAGTAGCTTTTATAAATGCACCCTAGAAAAAAACATTACTGGTATGCATTTTGAGACAAAACAATGGCTCTGACATATTTTAAGATACGTCAGTACAAGTTTCTTTCAGTTAAAACAGCTCAAACATGCATCTTAGTCTAGGACTAGCTTAAGCCTTGTCTGTGAAACCGGGGGCTTGTCTATTAACCAGTCTGGATTCTGCAAAGGCCACAGTACGTCTATGGCCATTTTAAAAGTCTTGAATGATATAGTGGAGACCTTAGATGACAAGAAACATTGTGCTTGTCTTTTTATTGCTTTTTACAATTTTATTGAAAAGGCTTCGATAGCTAGGACTATCAGGAGAATGTAATTTTGTGGTTCACTGCTTATTTAAAGGGAAGAACCTAGTATTTACAGGTGGATGGAATTCAGTCAGATCCTTTGGAGGTTATAAAGGGAGTTTCTCAAGGATCGGTGTTGGGGCCGCTATTATTTAGTATATATAAAAACTGTCTGGATTAAAATATCGATAATGCGAGGTTGCATTTTTATGCAGATGATACCATTATTTATAGTTCAGCTTCCTCTAAGAAGCAATCTGTGGCTTTTTTACAATCTGCTTTTGACATTATACAACACAGGTTTTGTGCTTTGAAGCTGGTCTTAAATGATAAAAAAAACAAAATGCATGTTATTCTCCAACTCTAAAACTACCTCAGAAAATCCCATTGTTCTTCGGACTTCTCAGGGGAGTCTAACTACATCAGTGTTGGAGAACAAACAGATTACGTTTTAGTTTACATATTAACTATCTGAGGCAAAAACTAAAGAAAAAAAAATAGGATTCTATTTTAGAAATAAGTCATGCTTCTCACTCAATGTGAAGAAGAAACTAGTGTCTGCTACTTTTTTACTAGTTAGTGATTATGGGGATGTTGTGTATCAACTCACTCCCTCTAACCTTCTTGCTTCTCTTCTGAGATTTATTACTGATTGTAAATTTTTTAACACACCACTGTGATTTATACAAAAGGGTTGGTTGGCCTTCGCTGAATATACACAGAAACTGGTTTATCTGCCCCCTTATCTTTGTTGCTTAATAATTGGTAATTGCTCATTGTGTTCTCAACTGAATTACAGTGTTTGTGTGCCTTATGTTAGAACTGAGCTTGGTAAAACTTCCTTCAAATATGCCCTACCTCTGACTGGAATCTTCTCCAGACTGAGATGAAAAGGTTACTTCATAACTTTGAGAGTAAATTATTAGTTTGTAAATGTTTTTAATTTTTTTTTTATGTGTGTATACTAGTATTGTATGTTGTATTGTATTGTATATAGTAACTTTGATGCATAATTGTATATACAAACTCAGCTGCCTATCTTGGCCAGGACACTCCTGCAAAAGAGATCTTAATCTTAGCGAGTCTTTTCTCCTGGTTAAATAAAGTTCATGTACACCAGGGGTGTTTTTCCCCAAAGCATCGTTAGCCAACCATTTCGAAACATTTCCCCCCCGGGTAAGCTACTTGCCGCAGAGACCTTTTATGTTGTATAAATGTGTCATAGCCTATTTATGATCCGCACAGTTCAGTTGATAATACGGTTTGAGGTTATTAATAATGAAACATGAATGAATGAGAAAGAAAAGAGCAGAATGTGCTTGGTATTAAAAAGAAATATTAAAAGCGCAATAACAAGCTGCAAAAGAGAATGAATCCACTACTAACAGGATGATATCTGTCTCAGAGGCTATTGGAACGTGTGCACGTGATCTTTGTCTTGTCTGCATGTAACCACACATCTGATTCCCACACGTTTAGCAGTCGTTGTGTGTATTCCATCTTCACACAGTGTGTCAAAGAAATCACCAAAGAAACAAGATATTTTGGCCAAAAAAACAAAGAAACATAGAATGAATTCTGTTTCTTAAGAAAATTTAGAGTTCAAAAGAGTGATTCATTCTTCATTACAGCATGTGTGACACTGGTACCATTCATGTCTTTTAACCTTTCAATAATCAGTAAGTGTATCAAAAGACATGTTTCAAAAGGAATTTAAAAAAAATTAATACATAAAACTATAATGTTTATTTTGAAAATCACGGTCATCTTCAATATTCACTCACTTTGAATGACCCTTCTCCAAGCATATGCTCTTTGAAGGACTGCCACTCCTGGAGAATTAAGGTCTCCTTCCCAGGGAGAAACTTTTTTGCCAAGATCTGAAGGTGGGAGTAGTTCTGATCATCACACAGTGTAGCTGCCCGTGGTCCCAAAACATTGAAGGCCCCAATGATTTCAAGATTCTGGAACCTGATTTCTATGTGGCGTATCAGGCCACTGATGTAAGGGCTGGCAACCTACAATTAGCAGAAAAGAAATTCTTAAAACAGCAGATAATCTAAGACAATCTTCCAATGAATTAACATTCTTTAATTCAGAATGCTGTGTTCAAAAAAAAAAAAAAAAGTTTAAGATATTTTAATTCATTGGAAGAGTGCCTTGGATTCTTCTTTGGTTTTTGAAACTTTGAAACCCCAAACCAAAGAGCACCTTCAATTTTAGACCTAGTACACTTTTATATTCTAATCTGGGAAACACACCAACAAACAAACAAGAACATTTACCTCTCTTACAAATCTTGTTCACTGCTTCTCCCATGGCAAGTCCTCAACATCCTGTTCCTCTCCTACTCATGACGGATGGTGAAATCTCCAAGTCTAAGGGGGTCATCAAGGTCTTGGTGAAGACAGGAAAGGAAAGACCCAGGTAGTGGAGTCTCACGATAGTGATGGGAACCTAAGGTTAAGGGTTGTCAGTGTTGGTCTCATATTGCTGTAAATATAACCACTGACATATAATGACTCAAAGGTAACAGCACTGTCTCCAATCATAAAAAAAAAAAAATAGTCAAGATGGTTAGCTTGAGAAAGCCTAGCAAAAACATTTGGAGAGGTTTTAACAGCTTTAATTTTTAAGTTTGAAGGATTTGAGTTTAAGTTTAGAAGTTTTAAAGCTAGAATGTTT
Source organism: Megalobrama amblycephala (assembly GCF_018812025.1). Taxonomy (NCBI): domain Eukaryota; kingdom Metazoa; phylum Chordata; class Actinopteri; order Cypriniformes; family Xenocyprididae; genus Megalobrama; species Megalobrama amblycephala. The sequence continues at coordinate 42,565,279 of NC_063057.1, read as the reverse complement.
GACGGATGGATAAATAGATAGATCAATCTATCTGAAGGTCTGCCCCAAGTTTGGTGGATGTAGCTTAGCCTGAGAAGACTAGGAGGAGTTAAGAGTCAGTCGAAGAAGAACAAGAAGCAGTTTAAATAATATTTCAGTAAGTTGACTTGATAAAACGCTTTAGTATCAGTAGGCTGGGTAGGTAGGTGAACCTAACAACATAAATCTAAAAGTAAACTAATCATAACACACCTGCTCCTTGATGTGAAGGAAGTTGACGTTTGCCTGTTGAAACACTTTTGACAGCCTTGCAAGATGTGGCAATATGTCAGCCTGGAGGTACACTGATGCCACAAACCTGTAGGTTGCACAAAACATGTACAGGCACTTGGCAACGGGGCATCGTTTAAGCTCTACCTCCTCTACCAATGTGGCAAGCACAGCTGTGAGATTTTTTTGGAATGTCTCAATAGCAAGGTGCTGAGATAGCCACCTTGTGTCTTTTACCTCCTGGAAATAATAAACCAGTGTTTTGTAAGTATAGATACAGTTCTTGGCAGTAAATGCATTGGAAATGCCAACTGTGAATGATAGTTATTATGTAATAAATAATATTCCTTCATCTTTAAGTCAGACAGTCCCAGGGTGGCAGCTGCTACCTTCAGTGCTGCAGTCCGGTTTGCACTGTGGTGGAAGTACAAGTGTAGTTCCTGGAGGTGGTCCCGGAAGGTTGCCACGTTGTTTACATCATTCGATGCATCCTTACAGGCCAGGGCAAGGCGGTGGGCAGCACAAGCCACACAATGATTTTGGGGAAGCTGTCTGTCAGCTGCTTAGCAACTTCATTATCACGCCCTGTGTTTAAATGTTAAACAACAAGGTGATTTGCATATACATTTCTTATTAACACACCAACAAGGAACATTAAAATGATCATACCTGTCATAACCGCTGCCCCATCAGTACCAAGCCCACATAGTTTCTCTGTTGGCACCTGTTTGTTCTGCAGGACAGCCTTCAGAGCAGTGACAATGGTGTGAGCCTTGCCATCACTGACCGAAACAATGTTGAGGAACTGGTTAAAAACCAATCCCTCATTATCCAGGTATCTAAATGAAACATAAATAGCATTAAGTATAGCATGATAAGGGGTTTGATAAAGATAACACAGAAAATGAGCTAATGAGAAAAAGAAGAAAAACTGGAATTTCAGTTAAAATAAAGTATTCCTGATAAAGCAAAAAAAAAAAAAAAAAAAATCACATCTCTGATAATGTCATTCATGCAGAACTTCAGAGGTATGAAAAATCAGCTCTTTTGGTTTGAAATCCGAAATCAGGTTTGAAATCAGAAATGTGCAAAATCCACAGAAAATTGATACAATACTCAGTTCACTTTGCCTATTATAGGGTGAACCACATGTCAGCCAAATATATGACCATACCTGATGTGAAGATCAAGCTGACAAAGCAAGGAAACATCTGTGCTTTCGTCAAGCTCAAGGCTGATGGCTTGGGATGCTCTTATCTGCTCTAGTAGAGGCTCCTCGATGACCTTAGAAATTATTTCTAGCATTTCATCAATTATGCGATGGGAGCAGTAGTTGTTCCTGCGATCAACCTTGAAATCGGAAAATGAAACAATGCTATATTTTTTCTCTTACATCAATGTATAAGGGCTGAATGAATACAAGTTTGTAATTTTTGCACAAGTATTTACTTCAAGCTTCTGGAAATAGTCGCAGCCCAAAAGCCGGGCCAAGCTAAGCGGTTTTCCGTAGTTGGTTTGATGGGCCATTTCATTTTTTATCAACCAGTAAAGGCATTTGAAGCCCCCAATTATAGCTTCATGCTCCATAGTGACGACAGGGTCAAAGGTATTCATGACAGAATTTCCTGAATATATATATATATTTAAAAAATGGGGGGGTGACAACTAATGTAAGTGACAACTAATTCTAACCTCCCATAAAGGGTTAGTTCACCCAAAAATGAAAATAATGTCATTACTCACCCTCATGATGTTCTCCACCCATAAGACCTTTGTTCATCTTCAGAACACAAATTAAGATGAAATTGTTAATAATATTGTTGATGAAATCCAATGGCTCAGTGAGGCCTCTATTGCCAGCAAAAACTCTCAAGATCCATAGGTACTAAAAACATATTTAAAACAGTTCATGTGAGTTCATGTGAGTTCAGTTGCTCAGCGGAGCACCAAACAAACAAAAGATTCAAAGCAGTGTTTTGAAATCAGCCATGAAGAGATAATGTTGAAAAGTCGTTTTTTTTTTTTTTAAGAATTCAAAAAGTATTCTTGTCGCTTTATAATATTAAGGTAGAACCACTGTACTCACATGAAAAAACCCTGCATTTTAATTGCTTCCAGCAATTTTGGGATCCATACAGTTGGATTAACATAGTTTACATGGGCCCAAGCTCGAAAAATCCAGATTTACTATACAGTTCAAATCTAGTGTAAGTGACATATGCTATAATTTGTTGCTCTAATGTGATATAATGAATATGAGAAGAATGAATCTGATGCTGTGAAAGTGCTGGATTGAGGAGAGCTACTAAAGATCAACAAGAGCTGCTCAAATCTGACAGTAGTGCAGGTTATTGGCTGAAGTGTGGAGGTGATGAGCTTTGATTTCTGTTTTCTGTAGAGTTTCCAGTCTCTCTCAGCTCCTCCTGAATCTACAGATGTAAATGACGATCCCTTCAGTTCTCTCTCCTCTTTTGATGGCGTGAGAGAATCTGTCCTTCAGCTGAGAGACAAACTGGAGGATTTCTGCAAAGAGGAGCTGAAGAAGATCTCTGACAGAGGTAAAGTCCTGGAGATCACAATCAGAATCAGAAAGAGCTTTATTGCCAGGTATGTTGTTTACACATACTAGGAATTTGTTTTAGTGACAGAAGCTCCACAGTGCAACAGAGTGACAGCGACAAGACAAGACACATAATAAAAAGAATAAAATAATAATATACAAATTTACAAGATAGACAAAGTGCAAAAAAAGCAAAAAACAATAAACAGTTATGTGTGCAAATTTGAAATATAATAAGCGTTTTAAGTAAATAATGTGTAATAGTGTTGTGTGTTCTGTGTTAGTCAAGTGTTCATGAGATGGATTGCTTGAGGGAAGATACTGTTCCTGTGTCTGGTCGTTCTGGTGCTCAGGGCTCTGTAGCGTCAACCGGATGGCAACAGTTCAAAGAGGGAGTGTGCTGGATGTGAGGGGTCCAGAGTGATCTTATTTTCCCTTTTTCTCACTCTGGATGAGTACAGTTCTTGGAGAGTGGGGAGGGTTGTACCAAAGATTTGCTCAGCAGACCGGACTACCCTCTGTAGTCTTCTGAGGTCAGATTTGGTAGCTGAGCTGATCCAGGCGGTAATTGAAGTGCAAAGGATGGATTCGATGAGGGCAGAGTAGAACTGTTTCATCAGCTCCTGTGGCAGGTTGAACTTCCTCAGCTGGCGAAGGAAGTACAACCTCTGCTGGGCCTTTTTCACAATGGACTCGATGTGGTTGTCCCACTTAAGGTCCTGGGAGATGGTGGTGCCCAGGAACCTGAATGACTCCACTGCTGCCACAGTGCTGTTCATGATGGTGAGTGGGGGGAGAGCAGGGGGATTTCTCCTGAAGTCCACGATCATCTCCACTGTCTTGAGCGTGTTGAGCTCCAGGTTGTTAAGACTGCACCAGACAGCCAGCTGTTCAACCTCCAGTCTGTAAGCAGACTCGTCCCCATCCTGGATGAGGCCGATCAGTGTGGTGTCATCCGCAAACTTCAGGAGCTTGACAGAGGGGTCTTTGGAGGTGCAGTCGTTGGTGTACAGGGAGAAGAGCAGTGGGGAGAGGACACAGCCCTGAGGGGCGCTGGTGCTGATGGTGAGGGTGCTGGATGAGAATTTTCCCAGCCTCACTAGCTGCTGCCTGTCTGTCAGGAAGCTGGTGATCCACTGACAGACAGAGGTGAGCACAGAGAGCTGAGTTAGTTTGGGCTGGAGGAGTGATGGGATGATGGTGTTAAAAGCAGAGCTGAAGTCCACAAATAGGATCCTCACATAAGACCCTGGTCTGTCCAGATGCTGGAGAACATAATGCAGTCCCATATTGACAGCATCATCCACAGCAGAGGTCGCGTTAACCGAAAATTTTCCATCATTGACGGAATTTTTTTATCAATGACGGAAAAATCTGAAGGCCGTCCGTCACGGTGACAGATTACACTCAGGGTGATCTACTGTAAATTGTAACTGTAATTCCCACCGCTGTCCAGTTGGTGGCGAGTGCGCTCCAATGTAGTAGCAGAGCACTGGATCCAGAACAAAAATAAAACTGGCACGAATCTTTTGCTATGCATTTGATACTGATAACGCACAGTCGAGACTCGAGTACCCAGAAGCTACAACTCTCTATCACGCCACATTAAAGAGCGCCAAAACGGTATTTATTGCTTGAATTTATTAATGAAATTGACAGAATTTGAAATCTGAGACTTTTGTTCCATATCAAAAGCAACACAAAGAGTTAAGCCTATTGCGGTTTATTGGATGGGAGGCACACGTACAATGCACTGTTTAATCATCAACTGAAAACAGCATATAGCCTACCAAGAGATCGATTGTGATTTACGAATCGATATTGGTCTCATGAATGCGCAAAACAGCAAGGAGACATTTTAATTGTTTATTAATAAAGTAATGTTTTCTGAATCAGTGTCGGCTGCAAAGATGAAGTTGATATTGACTCTCATCATCTCCTCATGATGCGCTAGAGAGAGAATGCACTTCATTCGGTTTAGTCTACATAATCAGAGTAGCCTATTTCTTTTCGTTTTGAATTCATTCGTTTTCGTTAAAGTAGGTATTTAAAGCTTTCTGTAGATATATTTCTCATGTCTGTGAGGCAAGCAGCCGCTGAGTTTCGGTTCATTTAGCTGACGCGCTCCAGTTCACGCGCCAGTGATCGCGCCCGCGCCTCCTTGTCATGATTATATTGTCTGGTATATTTGCTTCTTATTTATTACATCCAGGCAATTGGTTAATGAAACATTGATTAAAATTAAGATACAATTTTTACAAAACGAAATTCACTTTAAAGAAAGGCTTTCTACAAAATAAAACTTAATGAAGTGTTTAAAATCATGTCTGACCCTCTCCATGTCTCCCGATATATTGCGCATCTTATGATGCATCTTACTCATGCTGTTCACTTTTCATAATCAAATAGATGAATTTAAAATATAACATAGGACTATTTAAACAAATATATGAAACTACGTTTTCTTTAATGGCTACCATCGTAGCCTATAGTACAGTACAGAGAAATTTCACGTGTGAATTACCCGTCATTTTAATTTTCATATTTTAATTATAATAACACATTTAATTGCTTTTATTTTTGTTCAAATGTTATAATAACACATTTAATTGCTTTTATTTGTGAACAAAATTAAAAGCAATTAAATGTGTTATTATAATTAAAATATGAAAATTAAAATGACGGGTAGTAATAGATTATGACGGAACTTTTACGACCCTGTCCGTCAAAATGACGGACAATGTTAAAGTCTAACGCAACCTCTGATCCACAGACCTGTTTGCTCGGTAAGCAAACTGCAGGGGGTCCAGTAAGGGTCCAGTGATGTCCTTCAGATAAGCCAAAACCAGTCTTTCAAATGACTTAATGGCCACAGACGTTAGAGCCACAGGTCTGTAGTCATTTAGTCCAGTAATTTTGGGTTTCTTTGGGACGGGGATGATGGTGGAGCGTTTGAAGCATGAGGGGACAGTGATCTGTTGAAGATCTGTGTGAAGATGGGGGCCAGCTGGTCAGCGCAGGTTTTCAGACAGGCTGGTGAAACGCTGTCTGGGCCTGGTGCCTTTCTTCTCTTGTTCTTTCTGAAGACCTGGCGCACATCATCTTCACTGAACTGAAGTGAAGGAGTGGGGGAGAGGGGGGTTGTTGGAGGTGTGAATGGTGATTTATCAAACCTGCAATAAAACTCGTTCAGATCGTCTGCCAGTTGTTGATTCTCCACAGAGCTGGGGGATGGTGTCTTGTAGTTGGTGATGTCTTTCAGACCTTTCCACACTGAAGCTGTGTCAGTGAGACACTGAGATTCATCTGCTCTCAGAAATGATCCTCCATCATCTCATATCATGTCGAAGATCATATTAGAAATGTCTTAGGAACGGATGCAGGGATCATTTTCTCTTGACATGATAATCACACTCTTCATGTCTGTTGATTTCCACAGTCACTTTCACCAACATTGTTCCCAGAACCAGGAACGACTTCCTACAATGTAAGTCACTAAGAAAAAACATTATTTTAGAGTTTAATAATTGATCATTTAAAAGATGATTTGTACAGGACACCTGATAAACTATACTAAGACATTTCTATTTTTAACATGAAGAGTTCAGCTTCATTAAAAGATCAGACAGATTCATAATTCCTGATTCCGATGTGTTTTCTATCCATCAGATTCCCATCAGTTCACTCCGGATCTGAACTCAGTGAATAAATGCCTCCGTCTGTCTGAGAGGAACAGAGTGATTACATTCACTAACACACTCCAGCCGTATCCTGATCATCAAGACAGATTTGATGGATATAATCTTCAGGTGTTGTGTAGAGAGAGTGTGTGTGGACGCTGTTACTGGGAGAGCATCAGCAAGAAGGAAGGGGTTAATGAGCGTTTGTTTGGACGTAACAATCAGTCCTGAGGGCTGTTTCATAAAACAACATTAGAAAACAAGCCAGGCTTATTTTACTTAGTCAGACTTGTTGTCAGCGAATTCTGTTTCATAAAGCAAACTTAAATGAGTTCAAACTCAGTTACTCTGGCAACTTATGCTGGGAAACTAACCTGGTCCGCAGCAGGCTAACTGTCAGGCTAAGCTGAGCTCCTCTAACACACATATATATATATATATATATATATATAATACACACACACACATTTACTAAATAGTGCTAAAAAAATGGTGCAAGTTTAAGGCATTTTTTTCTTATTAAAAGGTAAGTATGATGAACCAAAACATTTAAAGAGAAGTAATTTCTTAAAAATGAAGTGTTTTATAGCCCATTGAATCATTCTCAGACTTAATCCTGACAACAATGGAACCACTTGGCAGAGAACTGTCAGGAGACTTATTTCTTAGCACAAAAGAGGACAGTGGAATAAGAGGATTACCAAATCATTGTTTTAAGTGTGAAAATATAGTAAAAGTAACACAGAAATTAAAAGTCAATAGACCTGTGACAAGGCCCCTGAAACAATCAGGCCTTCATTTTTAATCTTTTATTAAGTGATGAGTGATTTTTTTTTTTTTTTTTTTTTGCTAGACAAAGAGCAGGATAAATACCAAGTGAGTGTTTCAGAGCCAGCAAAAGCTATGAAAAGAGAAAATTGTAATAATATTTCACAATATTACTGTTTTTTACTGTATTTTTAATTAAATAAATGTAGCCTTGGTGAGCAGACGAAACTTCTTTTAAAAACATTAAAAATCTTAGTGGTTCCAAACTTTTGGACTGTACTGTATATGGTGAATTCAGGTTTATTGGGACACTTTTTGCTATTGAAATGACCTGAATTATTTATAATGTGTGTGTGTGTGTGTGTAACCTACAGGTTTTCTTTTCTTACTGGCTTAATGTTTTGTGGCCAATATTTAATTAGATTGTTTTAAAATATATGAATACATTTCTCTCTGGTTTTGTTTGGCAGCTGTAGTACCTTTATGGTTATTAGAAGAGCAGAAATTGAAATCACAAAATTAAAAATTAAAATAAATATGCACAGAATAAATTTTGGTAAGATGAATCTAAACTCAGTAATTGGCCCAAAGTATACTGATTTACCGCATTACAATAGTCCATTTACAGTTACTATCATAAAAATACACTTACTTGTAGGTTTAAAATTGTACATAAGGCACATTTAATGTCCAACATCAAATATTTTAGCAAAATGTATATTTTAGAATTATTGCGCTTCTATTGCGTTCCGTCTGTTTAGCGCGCAGCAGCGCTCGTTCACTGTGAAGTTTAGCAGCAAAATGGAAATATGTGCATGACTTTCTAACATTTACAGATGGAGAATAAACTTGTGAAAAGTAAGTTATGCACTGAATAAAACACCGTGTCTCAAATGCATAAAACAGCACAAAATGTATGCCGTTTCCTATGGTGGATCGATTTGGTCCATGATCGACCTCTAGGGCTGCTTAAAAAAAGCGTGCACGCGAAATTATCTTGACTAGGTAAACCTGGATCGAATTAGTTGGACTGCGTGAACTTCAATTACCTTTTATGAAACCGCGTTAGCCCCAACTCATTTGTTAGGTTAATTCAAGTCAGGTTTTGGAGTTTAATCCTCGCTTTTCTTAGCATCTTTTATGAAACAGCCCTCTGGAGTTTGGACTGTTCTCCATCTAAATGCTCATTCTATCACAATAACATAGAGAATAAACCCCCTGTAAAGCTCATCAGCAGGAGAATAGGAGTGTATGTGGATCACAGTGCAGGAACTCTGTCCTTCTACAGCGTCTCTGGAGACACAATGAGCCTCATCCACACAGTCCAGACCACATTCACTCAACCGCTCTATCCTGGGTTTAATGTCTGTAATAGTTCATCAGTAAAACTTTACTGATTTAGAACTTCAATCACTGAAATAACATGTTAGAATAAAGACATGCAATAAATCCACATATTGAAAGTAAGAACCGTGTCATGGTGAGAGACAGTGTATACACAGCAAAATCTTGTTAAACACTGTTAAATTAACAGTGTTCAGTGTTAACATAAGTTCACACTAGAAAGTGTTACGCCAGGTACACACTGCATGATTCTAATCCCAATTTTCACTCACCAACAGATGTGTGGAAATCACAGACAAATACCCATAATCAAAGGGCAAACAGGTGCTCGATCAAGTGAGTGACAATTGTGTAGTGTGTATTATCAAAAACCCGATCTAAGAGAAGTGCTGATGCGCTACAGATGCCTGTGAGCTATATAGCCTGCTAAATATCTGGCCTTCCTGCAACTCAAAAGTCATGCAGTGTGAAATGTGTTTTGACTGGAAATTACATCAGTGATGACCTACAGCCACTGACAGCAAAATACAGGGAAAGGGATAGTTCAGTGTGAGGAATTATAGACCTGCAACAGAACATACGCAAACATGGCTTCTGCAAGCAACCATTCTCTCCTTCATAATCTTCTTTCTTGCTGCAAATTGGCACAGAGAAAACTTGGAACACAACCATCATTTTAGCAAGAAGAAATCTAGGCTTGCGCATGAACTCATGTTATTTCTTGTATCAATTCTCACAGGTTTTTGGTTATGAAACAGTTTGTAGACCAGACAAGTTGAAGGAAGTTGAAGCTGATAGTTGGTTAGGAGAAGTGTGTGAAGAGTTTTGAAAAAAAAAAAAAAAAAAGACCAAAGTATTGAGAAATGCATCCTAGCAATTGTAACTTTATTTATTTATTTATTTATTTATCAACTTTATTTACAATTGGACATTAAATGAACAGATGATGTCCTTCCAACATAATTACTGCAAAAGACAATTATTTTGGTGAAATTATTTAGCATTAGAAAGTCAGCAGAAGGGTAAATGTTTAAAATGAATCTCTTTTGCTTCAGGTGTGTGGGAATACAAATGTAAAATGTTAATTGAGGCTGTACACCTTTGGTCTTTAATGGATCTTGCTGCTTCTGCCTCATTACTTTAATTGGTGTCATTGTTCATGCTAATCAATAGCTGGGTTAAGTGTGACTGCAATTGATGAAGGTGTGAGTCCTGATGTTTATGATAATGAGTGCTATAGTTGTGCTGATTGGATTAGAGCTGGTGAAAGTTACTATAACTGCTTACATCCTTTACATTCTTTGTTTGCTTTATCTTCACCTGTAAGGACGGCCCCCTCAAATCTGTATAAAACCTCAATGTTTCACTGCTTTAGTCACACTTGATGACTGCAGCACTACTGGTGAAGCAACTGAGATCCACGTGACACTGTTGTAAAGATGGCATTTATTAAAGTGGAGATTGAGAGTAAAGACGTGAAGTTTGAAGAATCATTCAGAGTGAAACATGAAGACATGAAGACTGAAGAAACGTTCAGAGTGAAACATGAAAATTCTGAGGAACAAAGAGGTTGGTTTCATTCTCAAAGCTGAACTCAGTCATTTGATCCTTATTAAAATGTCCAGCTCTACAGAAACTTTTTTTACTTACTTTAACTTTATAACAATCAACATAATCGATGGTTTAATCACTCAATGGATCATTTTGTAACAGGTGTATTTTATTCTCTCTTTAGAAAAAAGCACAATAACAACTACAATAAACAGAAGAACATACATCATACCAAAGGGTAAGTGTCTAATACATGCAATATTAATAAACATAATTCACTTATTGAACACAGTAAAAACAAGCATTTCTTCTCTCACAGGTCTACAGGTCTGCTTCCTCACAGACTCAATGTGTCAGGATATTGAGGACTACTTTCCAAATGCTCAATGCTGGGTTCATCCAGACACAACTCTCATGAGATCCGTTCAGCAACACATAAAACTCTTTGAGAAAGTACACAACTACACAATCGTGATTCTCCACATAGGAACAAACAACATCACAAGTGGAGCGCCTGCATCGACTGTCGTCCAGCGAATGAAAACTCTCATATCAAGAATCTCACTGGTCAATCCACACATTCTCTATTTCGCAATCAGCGCTATTTTACCACGATTGAACGATGACTCCATGATGAAAACTACAATCAAACAATGCAACAGCTTGCTTCAACACTGGACTTCACAAACAAGAAATATTCTGTTTCTAAACACTACAAAACCATTTCTCAAAAGTGGAAAAATAGTTCAAACCCTTTACAAAGATGATGGACTTCACCTCAATCAAGAAGGAAAACACAAGCTTTTTTCATACTTTCAGCGTTTCCTCTGGCACTTTGGTCAGTTACCACATGCAAAACATATGAAACATCTCTCAAGAAAATCTTTCAATGCAAATTTGCTCAATTGCCGAACATCATCTTTACCTATGCAAAAACTACAACAAAGTTACAAGTGCATAGCACACAGTTTTGGCCACTATCATTGTTTAAAGTAGTTCATTTTTAAGTTTAATTTGGCTCCTTTCAACATTAATGTTATGAACATGTTCACACATCTATTCACAGAATTGATTAAAAGCTACTACAGTAAGTAAATCTACTACTGCATTCTATTCTCCAGTTCACAAATTATATGCTAAAGATCAATAACGTGCCTCGCTGAGACTGAAAAGTGCAGGCCACCTTGACAACAAGTCCTCAGACATTGGGGCATCACAAACTACCTCATGCCTTCTGTATGCAAATTTATTTTCCATTTTTTGTTTTATGGTTTCTCCGGTGTTTATCTTCTTCACATCAGAAAGCCAAGATTTCTCCATGTCCTCGAGGCTCTCTGAAATTTCTCCTGTAGGATATGTGGGACAGAAGTTCATTTTCTGCTCTCCTTTCCTTTTTAGGCTGCTTCTGCTTTCCAGCGGGCTTGAACTTTAATGAGTTGACTTCCACCTCTAGAAATCTGAGTCTTCTTAGGCAAGTGCAGTAGTTTGATAGTTTGTATTTTAAACCAAAGATGAATGAGACATTAAGGGTGCTTTCACATTAGCACTTTTGGTGCGCACCCGGGTTCGATTGACGTCAGAGTTTGGTACGTTTGGATGTGAACACTGTCTTCTGAACTCAGGTGCGCACCCGCGAACCGTACCCGAGTCCGCTTAAAAAGGGTGTTCTGGGGTGCGGTTCAAGTGAACTCCGGTACGGTTCGCTTCTGATATGAATGCAAACGTACCAAATTGCGGAAGTGAACCGCTATTAATGCTGTATTATTTGATAAAAATGTTTGTTTGTGCTGTGTTTCACTCACTTTCCCAACGAGCATGACTGATGTGCTGCAAACAGAGAGCTGTAGTTGTTTTTTTTATTTCTGCTCACCTTCAGCATACTACAGTCGTGGCAGATAGAGGCAAGTGTCGTTATGAACAAAACCAACGGTTCAAAAATATGAAAGTGAGGAGAGCAACGTTATGCACTTTGCCACCTTCTCCTGCGCCACCATTACTAAGCAACTGAGTAAACAGCTGCTGGTTTGATGATGCAAACGAACCGCGGGTCGGACCCAAATAATATAATATGAACACAGTCCAGTGGGGGCAGGGGGAGGGGGGAGCAATCGAACTCGGGTTCGGTCCAGGCAATCGAACCAAGTGTGAAAGCACCCTAAGAGATGTTTTAAGCTCAAGAAGTAGTAAGAGAGGGTAGTAATTACTACTCTGAGAAGTACTAAGCTCAATGGCTCTTTAACAGTCTTTGTACCAACCACAAAGCTCCTTTACAATTAATTTTACACTACTGGGTCAAAGGCAAATTTGTGAAATTTCAGCAAAGTCAGGCAATCCACCAACTGAATTGATGGAAACTACCATTCCAGTCCTGTATGTAATGCCCTTACTTGTCAGACTGAGACTGAGCAAGTTGAACCTCATGCATGTCAGGGTACTTCTGTTTAATAGCCAGAGCTATTTTTGATTGAGTATGCCTCGGAACACTGGACCGAGAAGAAACTTCAAGCTCAGACTTGCTAAGACATGGAGAACACAAATGATGCAATCATCATCTGAGGCTTTGAGGCTAATGAGAAAGGCAGATATTTGAAACATTTTGTGTGCCTAACAACCTGCTTAAAGAAGCTGTGTTTGGCCTCAAATCAAAATGTACACTGCTTCACAAGTGGACCAAAACACCTTATTAAATATGGATAGTGTTCCAGGTAATGGTGTTTAGGGAGAGGCTTAATGCCAAGGGACAACTGTTGGTATCTTTGCCTGTACATAGATATTTTGCTTTCCAGATAAGCAATGGACTCATCACTGTGGACAGAGGCAGCAACAAGCTCAGTGATGTCCTTAAGATCCATAGGTACAAGCCATGCTGGCTCATCTTCCGGCACTAGATGTCCAATCAAAAATGGCAACAACCTGAGCAAGTTCCAATTTTCATGGTCATTTCCATTCACTGATTTTCTACTGGAGGTATAACATGTGGTCTTGTCTCTCCACTTGAAAGGAAAATACAAAATGGACTTATTCAATTCATCTAATGTGACGAGTCTTGTTATAAGCAGTGAGCCTTGAGTCATATCTGGAGGATACAGAGAAATCACATTTCATGAGTTCGCTTGCACATTCAGTCTGAATGGTTAATGGTAAAACAAACTTGATAGCAGATTTGACATCAGTGTCCTGTTCCACAGACATTATCCTGAGACATACAAGGTAACCCTTTCCTCAAATGATTATGGATCTTAACTTTAGTTAAAATTTAAAAGCATAACTGTTAATAGCATTTTGGTTTTAGTTAGTGTTACATATTTGTGTTAACTGTTCAATTCAATTTACATTTATTTGTATAGTGCTTTTCACAATACATATCATTTCAAGGCTGCTTTACAGAAATGTCAACATTACAATTTAGAGTGATCTGTTATCAGAGGTGATCGAGTCCAAATTATGTAATTTCAGAAATGTACATATACAAATCACAGTTTGCTAACAATGTATTAATTTAAGCAGTGTATTAATATAAGGCAGAAACATTGAGCTCATTAAAGTAAGACTGTATATTTTAATAAATAAATAAAAGATAATAATAATAATATAAAAAAAAAGTTTAATAATGAAACAATGTTGAAGCAAAAATTATTTTTCATAGTTGTTCCAGGTCTCTAATATATCTGTCATGATCACCGTCTGTTCCTGTCAGTTCCCAGACTACATCTCCCATCATCCTCTCTGCCACTCACCTGCACACACTTAACACTAATCACTAATCACCACACCCAGCTGCAGCTCATTACCAGGACTATAAAAGACTCTTACACACATCACCGCACTGCTAGGTCTTGTTTTCCCTGTGATACATTTCCAAGCGTTTATATCTTGTCTGCCTGTCTGTTTCCCATCTACGATCCTGTGCCGCCTGTCCTGAACTTTGCTTTGTATACTGACCTGTGATTGATATCTGCCAGCCCTGACCCTCTGCTTGTTCCTGACTACGATTCTGCCTGTTCCTTGCTGTACCTGTTTGCTGTTATCTGACCCCTGCCTGTACGACCACGCTCACCTTTTAATAAAGCTGCATTTGGATCTTACTCTGAGTCCCGCCTTCGTTACAATATCTAATAAAGAATCCTTACAGGATAATTGGATAAAATCACCTACTAAATTACTTAAAAAGTAAATGTTAATGATGTTCCATTTCTGATATAAAGAGCAGCATGTTAACCTTAAAAAGGTTTTTGTATTCTGTGGGATACAAACATTTGAGAGGCTGTGAGGAGAGGCAGTGAAAGTTTAGGTCTCATTTCTTGGTTTCATGTTGAAAGGGTGCTTGTTGTGAGTATTTAGATCTGGTGACTTTGCTCATACATTCTTTGTTTAGCTCACGGGCAGCATTTAAAATCAACATGACCACCTGTAGTGGGAAATCTATTCACCTTCAGATAAAAGTTGATATTTCACATATTTACAATACTTGGAGAAGACTTACATGTTTAAAAAGTTTGTTGTTAAGCTTCAGCTTATTTCATTCATGTTGAATTTTATTAATCTTTAAAGGATTAGTTCACTTTTAAATAAACTTTTGCTGATAATTTATTCCCCCATGTCATCCAAGATGTTCATGTCTTTTTTTCTTTAGTCGAAAAGAAATAAGGTTTTTAATGAAAACATTCCAGGATTTTTCTCCATATAAAGGACTTCAGTGGGCACCAAACTGTTCAAGGTCCAAATGACAGTTTCGGTGCAGCTTCAAACAATACCAGACAATGAATAAGGGTCTTATCTAGCGAAACGATCGGTCATTAAAAAAAAAAAAAAAAAAAAAGTTTGTTTTATAAGCACAAATGCTCACCTTGCTCTGTTCTGCGATGCACGTTCATGACATTACGTAATACGCAATTACATTGAAAAGGTCACGCTTGACGTAGGCGGAAGTACCGAGTCAGTGGTTACAAGTTGAACGTGCAAATACTAAGTCAAACGCCATTTACAAAAAAGGTAAAAGAACTAATGGTTCTTCCATACTGTGTTGTCAGTGCCATCAGACTGTCATACCCTTCTCCATCAGAACAAAAACGCACACCGCACTCGAAGCTCGGTGTCGCGTCTCTGACAACTCACAGGTATCGCACACCGGCTGCAGACATTATAGACGCGTGAGCTCAATTTTGAATCGACTCCTGATAGAAGAGCTGCACAATGGGAGTGTTTTACGTCAACAGGGAAACGTTACATATGCCCATGCTTTAATATTTCGCACTGAGGTTAGTGTAACTAACATGGAAAAATGGCACAACAAAGCAAAAGGATAGAAAAGGCTATGTTTATTATACATTTTTAGACTTTATTCAAGCTGTTAAACTAAAAATGTCAAACTAATGTATCTTGCAGCACAGGGTGGCGCAGCGCTGAGCTTCGCGTCCGGTGTGCGACCCCCTTAAAACGCTGTTGCTCAGTAATGGTGGAAATCCATTTTGTCCGGTAATGCAGCGAGATGGAAACAGGGACTCACCGACTGATTCTAATGGCGGGATTGAAATGGTCCAGTCGTGGCAGCATCTAGATTCTTCCTCTGTTGGCAATGGTTGGCATTTGCCACATGTGCACCACCACGTCTCGTTAGATCTTCGTCTGCCCAATGCTTGAGAGGTGTGTGTCGCCGCAGCAGTCTCTTCCATCTGCCTAATTTCTTCCTCTGTGTATTCCGGTTCAAAAGGTAGGGCAGGGCGAAAAACTCCTTCTCCTCGAAGTTCAAAATCGTCTGACATTGTTGTTTTACCTTTTTTTGAAAATGGCGTTTGACTTAATATTTGCATGTTCAACTTGTAAACACTGAGACGGTACTTCCGCCTACGTCAAGCGTGACCTTTTCAACGTAATTGCGTATTACGTGACGTCACAAGCGCGCATCGCAGAACAGAGCAAGGCGAGCATTTGTGCTTATAAAACTTTAACTATTTATTTATTTTTTAAATGACTGATCGTTTCGCTAGATAAGACACTTATTCCTCATCTGGTATCGTTTAAAGCCCTTTGAAGCTGCACTGGACCTTGAACCATTTGGTGCCCATTGAAGTCCATTATATGGAGAAAAATCCTGGAATGATTTCATCAAAAACCTTAATTTCTTTTCGACTGAAGAAAGAAAGACATGGACATCTTAGATGACATGGGGGTGAGTAAATTATCAGCAAAAGTTTATTTAAAAGTGAACCAACTAATCCTTTAAATCTTTTATAATCTGTATGTAAATATTTATTGACTTTATACTTTTGGCCTGCTTTATAAAATCAGTTAAATACTTAATATACTCTTAAATGAAAAATTATATTAAATCATTTAGTCATTTAGTTAGCTGTATTGAATTCAGTTTTAGGTCATTAATACATGGATTTTTCAGGCAATTTCTTTATGTATTTTGTTTGTGTATTCAGAAATATTCTGTATTTTTATGTGTATATATATTTGTGTGTGTGTGTGTTTGCATGTGTGTGTGTATGTGTAATGTATTGAGCGGGGCAACAGAGTTGGAAATCCACATGCAGGCTTTATTCATAAGTGCGTAGTCGTACAGGCAGTAGGTCAAACACCAGCAAACAGTAACAAGAAGGAAGGCAAGAGAGTAATCCAAAACACAGGCAATGGTCAAGGCAGGCAGCAAACGATCAAAAACAAGAAATCAGTCCAGGGTCAAAAAACAGGCACGGCAGAACAAGGAAACCATGAAAACAGGATAACATACGACTAAACAATACTCAGCAAACCCAGTATTTTTATTGGCGGGAGGCAACTAACAATTAAGGTGCATATCCGCCATCTGCTGTACTGGAGTGTGGGCCAGAGCTTAGTATATAAAATAATAATAATAATAATAAATTCATTTAAATTCTTTCCCTCTTGAAGTTCTTCCTATTGATTTAATTTTTCCTACTTATTTTCTTATCTTGCATAAATGACGTGCTTTACTTCCTTCATCCCATTGTTTTTGCCAAACATTCATTATATTAATGCGTATTATTGCTTTAATTTCTGCTTTACTAAATGGTATCTCAATTATTCTGTCTTGTTTTAGAGCTTGCTTTTCTAGAACAAGGCAATCATATTTGTCTCCCATACATCAAAATCTTTGCTTCATTAACCTTCTTTCTAGTAAAAACCATCATCTTTGTCTTTTCTACTGAAAATTTAAAACCCCAAGAATAAGAATATCTTTCTTATTGCTTCTTGCATCTTCTCTTGTATTAATATTAGATTATTACCATTTTTTCCAAAGAGCAATATCATCGGCAAACAATGATTTACCAATATCATATTTTAATTCATAAAACACAACATTAATCATAACAGAAAAAATTAATGGGCTGATGTGCTTGATCTGAGTGTATGTGTTTTCCCCTTCAGGACCATCAATCTCACAATGGCTAGCCAAGGTATGAAAGTTTCTAAAAAAAACAAAAACATAATTGTACGTTTGCTTTACAGCCAGTGACTGAGGAAATATAATGAGTGGGATTAATTTTCTCATAGGTACAAAAAGAAAGTGTGATAGTGAATCATCCGACTCGAGCATAGAGTCACTGCTGACAACAGGCAAGTAAAACCTGAATATGTCCACCTTAATTTAATTTAGACAAAGTAGCTACAGAGCAAATATGCAAATTAGTCCCGCCTCTATTCACTCATAGGCTCGTCTACAAGTCAATGTATCAGAATGATAATGTGTTTTATGTATAATGTTACACAAATCATGTTCCTGTTCACCATCTCTGTCTACCTTCTAAAAATCAGTATCCTTAGAAACACTTTCAATGTCAGTGGAGAAAGAGATTGTTCATTGCAATATACATCATATACACTCACCTAAAGGATTATTAGGAACACCATACTAATACTGTGTTTGACCCCCTTCCCCCTTTCGCCTTCAGAACTGCCTTAATTCTATGTGGCATTGATTCAACAAGGTGCTGAAAGCATTCTTTAGAAATGTTGGCCCATATTGATAGGATAGCATCTTGCAGTTGATGGAGATTTGTGGGATGCACATCCAGGGCACGAAGCTCCCGTTCCACCACATCCCAAAGATGCTCTATTGGGTTGAGATCTGGTGACTGTGGGGGCCATTTTAGTACAGTGAACTCATTGTCATGTTCAAGAAACCAGTTTGAAATGATTCGAGCTTTGTGACATGGTGCATTATCCTGCTGGAAGTAGCCATCAGTACATGGGTACATGGTGGTCATAAAGGGATGGACATGGTCAGAAACAATGCTCAGGTAGGCCGTGGCATTTAAACAATGCCCAATTGGCACTAAGGGGCATACACCATTACACCACCACCACCAGCCTGCACAGTGGTAACAAGGCATGATGGATCCATGTTCTCATTCTGTTTACGCCAAATTCTGACTCTATCATCTGAATGTCTCAACAGAAATCGAGACTCATCAGACCAGGCAACATTTTTCCAGTCTTCAACTGTCCAAATTTGGTAAGCTTGTGCAAATTGTAGCCTCTTTTTCCTATTTGTAGTGGAGATGAGTGGTACCTGGTGGGGTCTTCTGAAGTTGTAGCCCATCCACCTCAAGGTTGTGCGTGTTGTGGCTTCACAAATGCTTTGCTGCATACCTCGGTTGTAACGAGTGGTTATTTCAGTCAAAGTTGCTCTTCTATCAGCTTGAATCAGTCGGCCCATTCTCCTCTGACCTCTAGCATCAAGGCATTTTCGCCCATAGGACTGCCACATACTGGATGTTTTTCCCTTTTCACACCATTCTTTGTAAACCCTAGAAATGGTTGTGCGTGAAAATCCCAGTAACTGAGCAGATTGTGAAATACTCAGACCGGCCCATCTGGCACCAACAACCATGCCAGGCTCAAAATTGCTTAAATCACCTTTCTTTCCCATTCTGACATTCAGTTTGGAGTTCAGGAGATTGTCTTGACCAGGACCACACCCCTAAATGCATTGAAGCAACTGCCATGTGATTGGTTGATTAGATAATTGCATTAATGAGAAATTGAACAGGTGTTCCTAATAATCCTTTAGGTGAGTGTACATTATTCACCTGCTATATTGTTAAATGTACCTGATTTGTCATAGCAACAGGAAAATATACTGAGATAACCTGGACTCTCTTGAGACCCTCCTGCTTCACAGCATAGTAATGATGTGTTAAAGCCCGGCTGCACATTGGCGTGATTGTTTACAAGGTAGTCTGTGATGTCACAAACACCAGCGATTTCAAACTGCAGTTTTGTGAAATCTACCTTGTGTTTGAGTTGCCTGTGCGTTAAATTAAAGACTTTTGGAATCTTCATCTTCATGCCTTTGTATACAGAGTGGTGACACTGAGGAAAACATAAGTCTATTTGTATTTACTTGTAAAACATCTACAATAGTACAACAAAATATCTGTGATTTGTTTCTTGACTGCTTTTGTATGGCTGTCAATGGAGAAAGATGAGATTTGCTTATATACTGGTGTAGTTACGGCACCTATCAGCAGGGGTTAACTGGATTACGTTCATCTGTTACATATTAGTTGTCTGAGTGAAGTTTTATAAATAAAACAAAGTTAAAAATAAAGTTAGGAAAAAATTATTTTAAAACCCTCCCCACTGTCATTACCTTCTTCACTGCACACAGCTGTGAAGATCATGGAGAATGTGAAGAACACCATCAATAGAGCCACTGATAACTCATATGAAGCTTCTATGATTCGAGACATAACTTCAAAGATAAATCTATTGGATAAAGTCAGCAGGAAGAAAGCAACCATTGGGATTTTTGGAAAATCAGGAGAAGGGAAGAGCTCCCTACTGAATGCAGTCTTAGGGGAAAAGGATCTACTGCCATCTGGTTGCTTTGGTGCCTGTTCTGCTGTTGTTACTCGGGTGGAAGCCAATCTGGAGGACTCCAACTACAAAGCAGAGATCGAACTCTTCTCCAAAGAGGTTTCCTCGTTTATCTTACCATGCCTTTAGTCAGAGTTCTTTATTAATATGTTAATAAAAGAAAAAAAAGCCTTATTTTCTCTATTGTACCTCTGCAGGAGTGGGAGAAAGAGCTCGAAGATGTTTTCACAGTTTTGTCAGATGAAAGTGAGGACAGGGATGATGACTTGTTTGACATTGCTGTAGAAAAGATCACTGCGCTGTTTGGAGATGATGCAGAAAAGAAAACTTTAGAAGAGCTCAAGAAAGATGACAGATTTGCTGAGATTGAAACCTTTTTGTCCACAAGTAAGAAAATCTCAAAAAGTGATGTAAGTTTTGATGAGAGTTAATATGTTTAACACCAAAGGTTTCATTACCATATTACATGTATAATAATGTATTCTGAATTCTTGTTTAGCAGTGAAGATTAAAGGGATAGTTCACCCAAAAATGAAAATTTAATGTTTATCTGCTTACCCCCAGCGCATCCAAGATGTAGGTGACTTTGTTTCTTCAGTAGAACACAAATTATGATTTTTAATGCATGTCAATGGGAACTTCGTCTATAAGAGTAAATAAAACTTGCATAGACTAATCCAAATTAAAACCTGCGGCTCGTGACGACACATTGATGTCCTAAGACACGAAACGATCGGTTTGTGCGAGAAACCGAACAGTATTTATATTATTTTTTACCTCTAATACACCACTGTGTCCAACTGTGTTCTGCACTCATTTAGTGAGGTCTGATCGCGCTCTGACAACTGAAGTAATGTCTTGCGCTTATAGTTCAACGAGTGCCAGACATCACTTCCGGCATCAGAGCGCGATCCGACCTCACTAACCGGATGCTGAACACAGTTGGACATAGTGGTGTTTTAGAGATAAAAAATGATATAAATACTGTTCGGTTTCTCGCACAAACTGATTGTTTCGTGTCTTAGGACATTAATGTGCCGTCACGAGCCACAGGGTTTAATTTGGATTTGTCTAAGCAAGTTTTCTTTACTCTTATAGACAAAGTTCCCATTGACACACATTATAAGGTTGACAGACGGCAACGGTTGGAGTTAAAAAGTCATCTACATCTTGGATGCCCTGGGGGTAAGCAGATAAACATCAAATTTTCATTTTTGGGTGAACTATCCCTTTAACAATTTCTCCACAGGTCTCTGAATTCACCAATGTTGTTGCAAGTTACATACAACACAGTGAGTCCAGTCCTGGTGACTGGTACTGGCCGCTTGTGAAGAGTGTGACGATCAAGATTCCAGGTTGTCATGAACTCCTGAAACACATTGTGTTGGTTGATATTCCTGGGACTGGAGACTGCAGTAAGATTAGAGATGACAAGTGGAAATCTGTAAATATATTACTACACATTTCAAATCATTATAGAAACACAATCTACGCTACTATGCTACTACATCCATGTCATCTAAATCACTATTTCAATCTTGCAGACACTGAGAGAGTGCTCTATTGTTTGGATTGTAAGTGATATCAATCGAGCAATCACTGACAAAGAACCCTGGGGGATTTTAAAGCACTGTACTACAGAACTGGGACCGGGAGGAGAATGCAAACGCATTAACTTCATCTGTACAAAGACTGATGATATCAATCTAACAGCCTATGTGAGGTATTTGGTTACAATTACACATATGAATTGAAGGGGACGTATAAGCATGATATTAGTAACAGCACCTCTTAATACAACATCTGTTTTAGTCTTGTTATGATGCAAAGGTCAGGATCTCAGAAATAACAATCTGTGACATTTCTTTTGAACATATCTTTCTAGATCAGCAAGGCTTATTACAGATCAACTCACAGGAGACAAGGTTTGGAAAATTTAGAAATGTTATAGCATACATTGTTGCCTGAATAAATTTACTGGTCAGTAAGATTTTTCATATCATTGTAACTGCAATTTAATTAATTTACTGAGCGAAATATCTGCTCTACAGTATAATGCATAATAAACCACTAAATCGGATTTTACAATACTTCTGTATTAAAAAACTTATTCTCATATATTGGTGTATTCAATTATTCTTCATGATCAGGAAAAAGTATGCATACTTCATAGAAATGAACATGTGAAGAAGAGGGTCAAAGAAAAGTTTGAACAATCCCATATTAAGGTTTTTGTAATTCCTAATTCTCTTTATTGTTGTCAGTATTTTGAATGATTTCTACTCACATGTGGGTTTCTTTGATACAACTATTTGATTTAATTTATTTATTTATTTATTTTTTCAGAAAATATTCAGAGCAGACAATGATTTTCAAGTTTTTACTGTAAGTTCCAAAGCATTCTTTGACCCTAAATTTAATCTGGAACCTAATGAAACAGGTAAAGTACCCCTATTACCATTTTACCACATTATTCATGAGAAAAATATATTTTCAATTAATCTAAAGTTAAATACTTTTTGAACCAGTCAAAGCTCCGATCACATCCAAATCTTGTGTTTTGGAAATGATTTATACCTGTAGAAATCCCAAAGCTGCAGGATGATCTGAGGATTCTTAATGAGGACATTACCAGAGAACTGACCAGAGATTGTCAATGAAGCAAAGGGAGTTTTGTCCTTGATCCAAGGTGTCCAATCGGACACAGACAAGGAAACGGTATCAATCAGAATCGCTGATATTTCACATGCATGTCTTCAGAATACTGCCAAAATACCTTACTCTGTAATTCACTGCTGTTATATGGATGTTTTAGGTTAAAATGAAAGACAAAGTCTGCATGAAATTTGAGAAGAGCCTGATGAAGGCACTAAATGAATTGGGCAGTCGGTTTGACACCATTTATGGTGTTCTGGAACAGTGTCTCTCGAAGGGAGTGGAAAAATCAGTCAAATTATGTGATGCTTCCACAAAAGCTGTGATTCAAGTGAGTGTGATTCAAGTGTTGTAAATAATCAGTCACAATTTTCTTGCCTTTTTAACACTGGTATTTTTTGTGCTGTCACTCAGAATAAAGGAAGGGGATTTCATCAAACCCTTGGAGCTTTGTGCAGGAATGGTGGGTGCTATTTCTCGAAAAGTAGGAATGAACTCCTAGACTTAAACGAGGCATTGGCCGAAAGCCTGCATGAATGTCTTGAAGAAGATTTCAAACAGATTTTTCCGTAAGAGCTGATTCATCATATTCCATTTCTAGTGCCCCTTTGTAGATTATTTTCATTTTATTCTAAACTGAACAATGCGTGGTCAGTGGATGTTAAGGCTTCAGCATGATCAGTTATAGATAAATTCATATAATTAAGATGAGGCTGTTGACATTACATTTACAATTAACATTACATTGGAGCAAAATTAATGATTGTCAACATGGACCAAGTGCAGATTGCATTTAGAGCAGTAAACCAGCAAATGACTCTGTTGTCCAGGAAAATACAGATTGGGTTTAGTGGCAATGCTAGATTAATTTGAGGCCAAGTGTTTTGTGAAGTAAACATCCTTATGTTTGTTCCTATAATGTCCTGGCAGGAACAAAAATACAATTGGGCTTGTTCTGGCTTTCACTCTAGCGATAGGTCATTCGTGACAGCAACATTCACTCTACAGAAAAAAGAAATGATTAGTTTCACCTACCGAATCCCCACTGTGTCTTCTGGTTCAAGTCTTTTGTTCATTTGTCACATGACAGCTGCATAGGTTCTGTATATAGAAAACAGAAATGAGTTCATATTTCCAATTTTATATGGTTACTTACAGTTGTCCTTATAGTTACACAATCTTTTAAATCTGTAAGATGAGTGGGAAAATGAACATTTCAAAAAGCAAAATGTCTTAATTGTAGCCCAGTAATAAACTGTTTACAGTGTATTAACGTTTATTTTCCCTTCAGAAAATATCAGAAAATATAAAAGCTTATTATATTAATATCTTGTGCGATTGAATAGATTTTGAATAAATTGTAATGCATTTCCCCCTCATTATGTCAGGGTTGCTTGAGCAGGAACACACGACGAAGGAGATAAGATACAAAGTAAGACTTTACTAGAGAAATCCAACAGGAACAGGCAGAACCACAACACAACTCAGGAATGACGAGACCGAGACAATGAACACAGGGAAAACAGGAACTTAAATACACAGATCAATGAACCAAAATGACAAACAGCTGTGATGATATCGTTAGTGTCCATGGTGATAGATGATGGCAGGAAAACAGAACAAAGGAGAACATGTGACATATGACAACAAACAAACAGAATGTGACTGAGTCCGTGACATTACGCCCCCCTCCGAGTAGGCGTGACCTCGCGTTGTAACAGAAACAGAAACACCCAAAGACGGAGGGAGGGTGTTGGGAGACGAGGATATGGCGGAGGGCTGGAGAGAAGGGGAGGTGACAGGATGGCAGCAGCAGGCAGATTTGACAGTAGAGATGTATGCAGGCGGTGGTTCTAGAGGCGGACGGCCAACCTGGAGGGGGCGGAACATAAAAGTCCAGGGTGGTGCAGGTGGCATGACCCAAAGGATGGCCTTGAACAGGCACAGGCTGATGGTACCCCAGCGCACAACCAGAGCTGCGCTCCACGGCGGCATCGCTGGAGGGAGGAGCCATGGTGGAAGACAGCTGGATGACATCATGGCAATGGCAGAAGTCGACGTGGGATCCGGAGGGCTGAGGTTGAGCTGGAGCGACCGAGGGCGGAGGTGGAGCCTGAGGGAAGGCGGAGCTAGCAGCAGCGAAGGGGTGGAGGGCCGGAGGGCAGCGAACGGCCCGTAAGTCCGTGGCATGGGTAGAGCGAAGTCCGACCGAGGCAGAGCCGACGTACCGAGGGAGTCCAGCGAGACCGAATGCCCGATGGTCACTGCTGACATCATCGGGTCGAAATGGAGTGGAGCATGCTGAGGCTGGAGGCGGAGCCAAGGGCTCCCGAAGCCCAGGAAGAGGTGACTCCCAGCAGTCCAGCGGTGTAACCGCGCCACTGAGAGGAGGCAGAGGAGGAACAGAGGGGCTGATGGGAGACAGCGAAGACAGGGTAGCAGAACTGGTAGGGGACTGAAGAGGATCTTGAAGGGTAGTACATAAGTCTACATGAAATGAAACAGTCTCACAGTCATTTTGGAGAGGTGGTGGGAGAGGGAGGATGGGTGGGGACAGAAAATTAGGGACATGATTGACAGATTCCGATGACTATAGTTCAAAAAGTTCCATTTTTCCAAAATGACAGTAGTCCAGTGTAGCATCCAAAAACTCACTCTCAGTGGCAGGAGGGTGGGCGGGGCTCACTTCCATGCCCTCGATGTCCACTAGAACTCCCTCGGCTATGGATGTTGCAGCCGGCTCGCACACCTTGTCAGACACATGTTGCTCAGGCTCCATCGCGTTGTTCAGCTCGGTCGCTCCAAAAGGCGCTGGCTCAAACGTCGTGGCGAAGTCGCTCACGTGGCCTGAGGTGGGATCATGCTGCCGATCCTCGCCGTCTGGGTGGTCTGGTTGTAAGTGGGGCTGGTGTCATCGTTGACAGGTCTGACGGTGAGTGGCGATCCACAGGACGCCAGTACCCACTCCACGAATGTGGCAAAGCTCCCTCGAGGTCCCTTCCCAGATAACTGCTTTCTTGTGGAGGTGTTGAGTCCGGCGATCAGGAACGAGCACAGGGCGTCATCCAGGAAGGTGGTCAGAGGTACGAGGTACAAATAATCCGTTAAATGTTCCTCGAGGGAGCGATTTCCCTGTTTAAGGCACATGAGGTGAACGGGTGCAAAGTCCATAGTGCCAACAGGGGAAAGAACAGAATAGAAAACAAAACACTGAACACGGGAACAGAAAAGAAACACTTTTAAGCGCGATGCTTATAGTCACTTTTGTTGGGTCCGGTCTTCTGTAAGGGTTGCTTGCGCTAGTGATGGCCGATTTCGAAACACTGCTTCATGAAGCTCCGAAGCTTCATGAATCTTTTGTTTCGAATCAGTGATTCGGAGCGTGTATCAAACTGCCAAAGTCACGTGATTTCAGAAAACGAGGCTTCAATACGCCATCACTCATTCATTACGTTCGAAACACATATTATACAGACACTATATATTTAATCTTATTAGATGATTAGTTAATTGCATTTAATTGATTTTACTTTCAATGAAATTTTTGCAATACATTTAACATTTGCAAAAGGGTATTTTTAAAGCATGTTTGGCCTGAGTTTTGTTGCATTTACACTGTTCTGACCACTAGGGGTCACCGTGGAGACGGGTGTCAGATTGTTTCGAAGCCTCGACACATCACGGCACATTTGCTTCAACTGCTTCAGTGTTTCACGAAGCCTCAATGAATCTGTCCATCACTAGCTTGAGCAGGAACACACGACGAAGGAGATAAGATACAAAGTAAGTCTTTACTAGAGAAATCCAACAGGAACAGGCAGAACCACAACACAACTCAGGAATGACGAGACCAGACAATGAACACAGGGAAAACAGGAACTTAAATACACAGAACCAAAATGACAAACAGCTGTGATGATATCGTTAGTGTCCATGGTGATAGATGATAGCGGGAAAACAGAACAAAGGAGAACATGTGACATATGACAACAAACAAACAGAATGTGACTGAGTCCGTGACACATTATGCACCCCCTTGTTGTTTGATTTTTGTCTTTCTTTTTTCTAATGCATAGTTACTGAGGGGAAAAAAAAAAATGGAACTATTTCATTTTTTAATGAAACTATTTTGTTTTCTCTTGGGTTCAGTGTGAGTGGACAAACAGGGAAGTTGGTGCAGGAACAGATTGACAAGTTCAGTATCACACAGAGTGACTCTGCTTATTTCAGATCTCCCACATTAAATCACATTCGGAAATTCATCAAAACAGAGGTGAGTTCAGTTATCTGTAATCTGGGCATTTTCCTCTGTGCCTGTCTTTACTTTCTTTAACAAAATATGTAAACTCTGTGTCCATTTCACACTTAAACAGACTGTTTTTTATAAACCAGTTGGCGATGAAATGTACAGAACAAACTGTTAACTGTAAAGTAAGCAGGGTCCTTGATATAAAAATAAACATGATGTTTTATGAATTTTCTGACTTATGTGTTTTTTTTTTTTTCCACTTTTTGAAAGGAAACTAAACTGAAGACACTGCTCAACAGAAAAGTTGTTGATATAAAGAAGTACATCTTCTCGTCAATCCA
The DNA here is from genome assembly GCF_018812025.1 of Megalobrama amblycephala. NCBI lineage: Eukaryota > Metazoa > Chordata > Actinopteri > Cypriniformes > Xenocyprididae > Megalobrama > Megalobrama amblycephala. The sequence continues at coordinate 42,538,033 of NC_063057.1, read as the reverse complement.
AAAAACTATTAAGAATGAAATGGCATCTTGCTACAAACGTAAGATAACATTAAGGCCTGGTTTCACCGACAGGGCTTAGATTTAGCCAGGAGTAGACTTTAGGTTTAATTAGGACATTTAAGTAGCTTTTTATAAACGTGCTTTAGAAAAAAACATTACTGGTGTCCTTATGTAAACCCCTCTCCTCATTGCTCCGCCTCCAAAAATCACCCTCCAATCCTAACTACCCTGCTTCGAGTCAGTCTTGAACCCCAGCCTGATTGCTGCTGGTCAGTGAGGCGAGTGCACTGACAATGGCGCTAAACACCTCATTCTCTAACAGTCGTCAGTGTGCGGTGGTTGAACTGCTCAACTCTCATTATCTATCTGGCCACTGTTACACACACACACAACAGAACGCTTCACGAAAAATAAAGTGCAGATGATGAACGAACGACAAGGAAGCACAAAAAATGAGCATACAGTACACAAGAGTAAATACAAACAAGTATTCGTTGTTAATCACCAACAAAACAGCAGCTCCAGACAATCTAAACACAGTGTTACTCACATGAGAAGCGGGATCAAAGCAGCCTCCAAGTCTGTTTTCAGGCCTTCCCTCTTAGCTCTCTCAAGCACTGGAAAGCTTTTCTAATATTAGCGCAGGTTCTAAAGCGCTTGCCCAGTCATAAACCTTCATTCCAGTGATATTCTTTTGAGCTCTTTTGTATTGTCTCATCCCTTCTCTTTCTGCACTTTTTTCCCCCTCAAATCTCCCTTTTGCTCCTTCTCTCTCCACTCGACCATCATACGCCACCTAGCGCTGATTGGTTAGACGTTTGTTGTTGGTGTCGGCCTGACTAACTTCCAAACAATGTAGTTGAAAAAAAAGGATACCCCACCTTTAAATATCTGTAAATTATACATTTCTTGACTGCTTTTGAAAAGCTGTCAATGGAGAAAGATGAGGTTTGCTTATATACTGGTGTAGTTACAGCACCTATCAGCAGCATTACGTTCATCTGTTACATATTAGTTCTCTGAGCACATTGTGAAGTTTTATAAATAAAACAAAGTTAAAAATACAATTACGAAAAAATTATTTTAATACCCTCCCCACTGTGATTCCCTAGTTTTATTGTAAACATTTCTTTGTTCTGATGTGTCTCCATGAGAAAGACAATGAATGAACACCGAGTGTTGCTTATTTTAGAAGCTGCAGCAATAACAGGAGACGGATGCATGAAGAAAAGGCAAAAACTGATAATAACCACAGTCGATAAGAAAAAACAAGACATGTTCAACAAGGCAAAACATGAAGTGCTTAAAAAGTTCAATAACTTAAAGGTATTCATTTCACAATTGTTAAGACAAACATGTATTAATTTGTACAATAACTAAACTGAAACTTCTCTTGTTCTTTGTGAAGCTCTACATAAAGAACGAACTTGAATCAGAGCTAAAGATGTCAATAAAACTCGCACTGTCCCAAAGCAGCAAAATCACATTGATGGGTAAGAGAGAATGGCATATTACACCACAGAAACAAGTAAAGAAATACCGACTGATTATTTCCAATGATGGCCTCATCTCAGTCATCAGAACAGAAGCGCTCTGAAATATTCAAGTAAAATTAACAACATCCTGTATTATGGTTTTCTAGATGTCTTCAGAGAGATTGAACAGCTGGAGAGCCTGTCAAAGCAATAAAACGCCCAAGAGAAATGACACAATTAACAGAAGAAACAAACATATTAAAGAGTAACACATTTTAAATGACTGTTTTTATTAGTTTTACAACAAATGTCATCTTTTCATGTTCTTTTTTTTTAACTCACATTTATTTGTCTTATCTGAAACAGCAGATGTTCTTTCTTTACGCTGTTAATGTTAAAAATTTATTTTTTCTTATGTTTCTTATCTGCACATTGGTGGTGGTTGAGGAGACTCCCCTCCATACAGTATGTAAAGTGCTTTGAGTTCCCAGAAAAGTGCTATATAAATGTAACAAATTATTATTATTATTAATTATTATGTACATATTTTTTTTTCTTTGCAAAAGATTAACATGAGACAAGCACTTAAAAAATAAAATCAGACAGAGAACTAAAGCCCATTTCAGCTGCTCTTTCAAAGATGATGGTCACAAGTGCCTATCAAGTTCCTGAAGGGACAAAAAAAGATTAATAATTAAAAGTAATCAATATGTCTCACTGATGTCTATATTTCCTGCTGTAATTGTATTTATTGGGCTTTATGTAATATGTGATCGACGTGTCATGAGTAATGAATTCAAATATTTTAATAATGTTTAAGGGAAAATTTCAAAGCTTTTTTTTCCTGAATAAATAAACAATTATCCCTGCTCTTCCCTCTACTTATTTTAGTTCCAAAATACTCTCATACAGTTAAATTCAGTGAAATTTATATTAAATGTAATATATATATACATTGTTAGAAAAGCAATGTTGGACTAAAATTGTGAAGTTCAGATTATCTGAGTAAAATGGCTCAAACAAGACAAATGTCTGACAGGGCTTGAACTGATTTGATTTCATATGAGTGACGGGTTGATGGAGGAAAGGGACTGAAACTCATTTGGCCATCTGACAAACCTTTTGTCCATCCCTCTTGTTGGTACACATGGTATACTCATTTTTGGAACTGATTATACTTCATTTTCATTGGTTTTAAACAATAGTGGAGCAGTGGCAAACAAAATACAGTTTGTCATGATTTTCATGCTTGCAATGTCAGCCTGAAGGCAACAAGAGCTATTGTTGTTCAATTAAATAATATTTTATATAAATAGCATGGCGTATTTGGTATTGAGAAAGTACAGAGCCACATGACATTTAGGAAAGAAAAAGTAAGTCATAGTAAAAGTAAAAATTTCAGTCATTTAACAAAAATCCCAATAAAAACCCCCAAAAATTTCAGAGCGATGGAACCGGAAGTGCTAAATTGCTAACTTGTTTCCAAGTTTTGGCCTACAAAGTGATTTCATACCTGCACAACTCTAAACTTAATACAATATAAATACTATTCTGTCAAAGAATAGTTGGTATTCATTAGCATTTACATCAGCTTATGTATTCAACAGAGTGGTATCATGGTTGGCTAGTGGTGGATCCAAAATGGTCAATATTCATATTCATGCATTTTATTCATATTTTATGTTAATCATTTATTGCTTATGATTTTTAATGTTACTTATGATTTCAAGTATTCATATTATATTACTCAATTACTAGCATATAGTGGTCAAATTTGTGGTTCTGCCAAAATCATACCAGAACATCGATGTTCTCAGAATCAATCACACGTTGTACTTTTCCTACAATAATATTTTGTATCTCTGTATTCAAATGAAAGGGGATTTTTTTTTTAAAGGTGTGAACTTCGTTATTCTATTGTTCCGAAAAAGGTGTTAACCCACCCTTTTGGGGGGCTATTTTTTTTTTTTTTTACTGTTTTTACTCTATCTGATAATGTCAACCGTCACAAGACCATAAAATTACCCAATGACTGTTTGGATAGCAGGAAACCATGAAATGTCACAAAATTTATTTAAATCCTCCAAAACAATGGAAAAGTTCACTTTGACCTTTTCTTATCTATCCAAACGGACCTGGAAGGGTGTGATGTAAATTTCCGTATTATGGTATAAAATGTACTGAGTCGTTGATAGTTTAGCTTTTTTTCCCTCTGCTTTTCCTTTGCTCTTTCTCTCTTATCTGCAAATGTCTTAATTATTGTTCTTTCTTTCTGTATATTCTGATTTTCATCTATTAGATACAATAATCAGAATTTTACATTACTCTAATTTTGTTATTAACTATTAATTACTTAATGAATTTGTTTGTCTCTATTTTAATTAATAAATTAGTTATTCCTTATTCAAATTTAATCTCTGACATAATCTTTGCTGGACTGCCTGGATCTAATTTTCTCAAGTTTTTGCATCAGCTAGATTCCACAACCATATAGCATCTAAACAAAAAGAGTAGCAGTTTGTAAATCAATATAACTTTTAATCATTGCATTTTCTCACACAGAAAGTCTACAAGTGAGACCCATAGAAGTATTAAACCCTAATATGGATTAAGACATCCAACAATCCAGCTGAATAAAATGCAGATAGAGATGTTTTGACTGATTAAACATGAAGAGAATCAACACAACATTGTGACATTATATGTTTATCTGTGTTCTTCAAAACATCTTGGTTATTTTCGTAAGGATAATGTATATAATGCAATGCTAAACGACATAGTCAGAATCTCACATATTACTCTTTCATTAATATTCATTTTCAGCACATCAATGGACAGCGTGTATATTCATTAAATATATTTCAACACGAATGTTCTTCTGCATACACATTTCTATCGCGCTTTACAGGACTTTTATTTTGATATGAAGACATGACGTCACAAGGCTGCGCGCGCTCCTGCATCTGTTGTGGTTCGAGTGAAGACAGGTTTGTTTTCAGCGTTTAAATCAAAACCTGTTCAGTCAATTTTACAGCTTTTACAAACGATGTCAAGCGAGTCATTCTTGAATGTAACATTGCAACGCTTCATATAACATTGATGAACGTTATTTTTGTGATTTAAGCACATCCACACACAAGTAACAAACTGTTTTACGATAAAGGTAGTTAAATAAGACGCCACTTTTATGGTAAACACGATTTCGGTCACTGGCACGTAGTGATTGGAGAAAACAACTTTTTGAAACTCAATTGAATGCCATCTGATGGTCAAAACAGTGTAAATGACAACGAAAACACAAACTTGTGTAATGACAACTTTCACAATTAAAGTGTAATCTATTCACTTTATGTAAATCATATATAATCATGTAAATTATGTAAACAATATAACTTAATGTAAATCATTGCTAAGTAGTAGGTGTCTGTATAATTTATGTTTTTATTAATTTGTAGTTCTAGTTTTGACTGTTTTTGTCTAATCAGATCATTTAAGTCCATTAACTCTCACTCTGACTCTCTCATCAGTGCACTGAACTACTGAACTAGAGCGGATTGAGACACACCCAGATATTTAATTTGGATTTATTTGTTATTTCTGTTAATTATTCTCATCTTAAACAGGACAAACACACAGAAAAGACCCATGTGACACTATTATAAATATGGCGTTCATTAAAGCTGCAGTAGGTAACTTTTGTAAAAATGTATTTTTTACATATTTGTTAAACCTGTCATTATGTCCTGACAGTAGAATATGAGAAAGATAATCTGAAAAAATCAAGCTCCTCTGGCTTCTCCCAGTGGTCCTATTGCCATTTGCAGAAATACACCGTTCCCAGTAAGAAACAACCAAGCAGAGTCAGGAGGAGTGTCTTAGCAGTGTCAATCAAGCTCGTGTGCGCGCTGATCTCACCCCTCTCATGCACAGCGCCAGCGCGTACAGGCGTTCAAATTCAAGATTACCGGTGTGCCGCAGCTTTGCTCATGGCGGAAAAACAATCCAAACTGCCAATTCCTCGAGTGGCACCTGCTCACAAAATAAAGACGGGTAAACGGAAAAAAACAGATGACGATGATAAAACAGCCAAAAAGAAAGAATTAGATAGAGCCCGAAATAAAACGAGGGTAAATATCGGAGCGGCTTTTCCAAGGTGGAGGGAGCTACGTGTCCTGAAAGGATTAAAAACCGATGCAGAGTTAGCCACATTTCTGCTTGACAAGTAAGTATCCCTGCTTGATTTGTTTCATTTTTTAAGAACTACACAACTAAGATCATTTCAAAACAGGCCTGCCCGTCCCCTGCCTGATGCTTCCTCTTCTCCCCGCCCGTTGACTCCTCGAAGTCGCTGTGGGTGTGAATTCCTCGTCGGAGCCCATTGACTCGGTGTCAAAACTCTAGCCGCATAACATACAGATAAAATGTCACGCACTGTGCAAAGCAACTATATTGAAACCTACTAATTCACTGACTTGTCATGTTGCTGAAATAATGTACTAGCAAACCTTATTTAGCATTACATATCGATAGAATAATTACTTGCATACTGTAACGTTAGTTACCGTTATATTATCTTACTAGCTATTTATTACTTATAGAAATAGTGCAACGTCATATAGTTACATTACATGTATTGCAAAATATGTAATGTTTTGAGGACCAAGTTTGTAGTCAAAGTATGGGCAGGCCATAGTCAATGTAAATCATATTGATGTTGTTTCATCCGTATCAGTGAATGTGCCATAACTGTTTATCCACCTTACTAGCGTTGTGATGGGGGAGGAGCTGTGGAGGGAGGGCTGTAGCGCAGCATAGAGCAAGGGGGAGTGACCTGTGAGTTGTGCTTGTTCAAATTTTCAGGCTAAGTCAACATTTTCTAAAAACTCCCTACAGCAGCTTTAAAGAGGAGTATGAAGAAGTGAAGATTGAAGAAACAATCAGTGTGAAACAAGAAGATACTGAGGAACAAACAGGTTGGTTTCATTCTCAAACCTGAAATCAGTCATTTGATCCTTATTAAAATGTCCAGATCTACAGAAAGGAATGATATTTTTGAACAATAGTGTCCTAATTAAAGTGGTGTTATTTGACATGGAGCAGGTCAGACATGTTGAGATCACATGACCAGACAAATATTAACGCTGCCTTTAAAATGCATTAAATTAGGAAAAATAGTACAGAAGTAGCCGAAACAACAATTATTTTCTGTAACATTAAACCCAATATCCACTTTTGAATTCTAAATGATGAAAATCATTAATTTTTATCATTTAATTATGTAACAGTATCTAACAAAAACATTATCATTAAGCAAACCATAAAATTTGAGCAATAAACTTTTTTTTCATTGTAATTTTTTCCTCTCGACAGCAACCCATATTTACACATTAAAATATTTAAACAGTAACAGTATTTAAACATATTATTAGTTTTGTGTGATATGCTCTGGGGTGAGAGTCATTAATTTGATCAATATTTTGTTTCTTTACTCATTTAGTTACTTACTTTGATTTATAATCACAGAAAATGAGAATCTTTTTCTATTCTGTGAGCAGCAGTGGAGTGTTTATTAATAAATCAGGTTATGTGCCAGTAGTGACGTAAAACATCATTGACTAATAATTTGTGGACCTGATTTAGACTATTCCATTCATTGACTAATTGTCTGTTGTGATGTTACATAAAGCAATAAAAACTGGAGAGTATTTCAATATGTGGGTGGGAAACTTACGGACACACATTATTCTCTCAAGCACTTTTGACAGTTTGTGAATAGATCACATTGCAATTCAATTTTGATTGAGGCAAATTAATTGAAGGTCCTAATATTAATCTAATAATAATACCAGCATAATAATAATAATGTTAGTATTAATCAGTCTCACTTTTCTTTTTTCTCTTTTTTTGTGAATTTTGCAATCAAAATGACTGATTTTGGGGTGGTACCAGCCAGAAAATTGTGAAACACTTTTTTGTGTTTTATAATATGGATATTACATTTACCATATATTAGGTATTATGTTCAATGCACAACAGTCATACATGACACAAATCACAAACAAAATACGTAAAGCTTGTTTGTTTTGGTCTCTTACTAAATTCTGAAACATTTTCACTTTTAAAACAACCTATGGTCAATTTTCCCACCTGAACTATATAAACATTAACAGCAGGTGTAGTCATTTATACTGTACATACTGTGTGTAAATCAAATTCATAAATTTGCAAAAAAAAAACTACAGTCAACCTGTAATTCACTGATCAAAACCAAAACTTTATCTTTGCTTTACCAAGATGGGTATTTTGAAGTATGTCCAATCTTAAATCGTCATACCACCTAGCCATATAAAACAAAAATCACTTTTGCTTACTTCATTTCGATCCAGTCCAGCGGCTGTCATCCATCTCTGACATGGATATATGCTTTTGCGTTTCCTCTGACTCCACAGGTTGCTTTGTCTGAGAAGTTTGCTCCCACTTAGAGGAGTCGATAGTAGACTTTCTTTTGTAATCTAAAATATTATTACACAGGTTGCAAAACAATTTACCCCCACTCTCGTTCAATATATCGGGATATTGCTTAGCACGATCATTGGCACTTATGTTTGAGGGCAGGTAACACAAATTTTATTTCACCATGTTTCTGACAGAACGCTCACTGAGGTCACATGTGCAACATTTTTATCCATGTAAAAATGCATTGCAACTTTAATTAAATTAGAGAATTCAATTAGATGATCTTAAAGGGTTAGTTCGCCCCAAAATGAAATTTCTGTCATTAATTACTCACCCTCATGTCGTTCCATACCCGTAAGACCTTCGTTCATCTTCACAACACAAATTAAGATATTTTTGATGAAATCCGATGGCTCAGTGAGGCCTCCATTGACAGCAAGCTAATTAACACTTTCAGATGCCCAGAAAGACACTAAAGACATATTTAAAAACAGTTTATGTGACTAAAGTGGTTCAACCTTAAAGGAACACTCCACTTTTTTTGAAAACAGGCTCATTTTCCAACTCCCCTAGAGTTAAACAGTTGAGTTTTACAGTTTTTCAAATCTCCGGGTCTGGCGGTACCACTTTTAGCATAGCTTGCTTAGCATAGTTCATTGAATCTGATTAGACCGTTAGCATCTCGCTCAAAAATGAACAAAGAGTTTCAATATTTTTCCTATTTAAAACTCGACTCTTCTGTAGTTACAGTGTGTACTAAGACCGACGGAAAATGAAAAGTTGTGATTTTCTAGGGCCGATATGGCTAGAAACTATACTCTCATTCTGGCGTAATAATCAAGGAACTTTGCTGCCGTACCATGAGTGCAGCAGGCGCAATGATATTACGCAGATTAGATTCAAAAACGGAAAAATTGCAACTTTTCATTTTCTGTCGGTCTTAGTACACAATGTAACTACAGAAGAGTCAATTTTGAAATAGGAAAAATATTGAAACTCTTTGGTCATTTTTGAGCGAGATGCTAACGGTCTAATCAGATTCAATGAACTATGCTAAGCTATGCTAAAAGTGGTACCGCCAGACCTGGAGATCGCCTGAATGAATTTGAAGACGGTAAAACTCAACCGTTTAACTCTACGAGAGTTGGAAAATGAGCCTATTTTCAGAAAAAGTGGAGTGTTCCTTTAATGTTACGTGTGACGAGGATGGTAAGAAATAAAGCTGGAAATAATGCAATCTTCAAGAATTGTTGTTGAAAACTGTTGATATTTTAAACAAATGAACTCTCTTCATTCCTCCACCTCCAACATTACCCAACAATCAAGTAATTTTATCAAGTAAATTTAATCAAGTAAAGTGGTAGCGGTTAAACAGATGCGTGATAATAAGTGGTAATTCTTGTCCATAAATGCAAAATAATTCTCACACTATCCAAGAAAATTTTGTGGTCTTTGTTGTCAAAAGATCTAATACTACCTAAAGAAAGATGTAGCCATAATAGCATATCAAATGCAGGTAATTTGTAACTTTAATAAGAACAGTTTCTGTTCTATGGTGGTGTTTGAATTTGGACTAGTGGTTTGATAACTGCCAGCTTAAAGTAGTTGGGATACGTCTTTAAGAAAGTGAATAGAATTAATAATGTTAAGAGGTTCTGAGATTAAATCAGCTCTTTAAGTATATCACTGCATATAAGATCTAGCATACATGATGTTGGATTTGATGCTTTAAATATCTAAATATTTTATGTCTCTTTGTGCCATTAAACAGGGGTTAACTTGTATTTGTCTCTGTTCACATTAGACCGGATGCTGCTGAAAGAGGAGAGTGAAGGACTAGATGAAATGGAAGAGAAAAATCAGTACAAGAATTCATGATTTCATAAATGGAGACAAATCATTTAGTTCCTCACCGACTGAAAGGACACAAAAAACAGCAACTACTCCTTTCACCTGCCAAGAGTGTGGAAAGAGTTTCACAAGAAAAAGTAACCTTAAAGTCCACATGAGTGTTCACATTGGACAGAAGCCGTTCATTTGCCAGGAGTGTGGAAATAGTTACTCTTCAAACAGTAACCTGAAAGTCCACATGAGAGTTCACACTGGAGATAAACTTTTCACCTGCCCTCAGTGTGGAAAGAGATTCGATCAACGAGGAAACTTTATTATCCACATGAGGATTCACACTGGAGAGAGACCTTTCACCTGCCAACAATGTGGGAAAACATGCATCAAAAAGGGAAACCTTAAAAGCCACATGAGAATTCACACCGGAGAGAAGCCGTACACATGCCTTCAGTGTGGAAAGAGTTTCCCTCAACAAGGAAGCTTCAATAGGCACATGAGAATTCACACTGAAATGAAGACTTATGTGTGTCATCACTGTGGAAAAACCTGCAAAGACAAAGCAAACCTCGAGATCCACATGAAAATTCACAGCGAAGTGAAGCCTTTCATGTGCCCTCAGTGCGGAGAGACTTGCAGATTGAAAGGAAACCTTCAAAGTCACATGAGAGTTCACACTGAGAATAAGCCGTTCACATGTGTTGTAGCGAGTGACACGCATCAGACTAAAATATTTGTTATATGTAAGAAATAACTGTCGACGGGCCGTTGAATTATTAGAAAGTAATGTACACCCGAGGTTGCAATGCAGCATGTATGTTAGTCTAATGTTTAGTTAATAAAGTCTTGTTCATGAATGACGTCAGCTCTAGTGAATGACATTATTTTGAGGACACAAATTTGTGTTTCCACAAACATGCCACAAAAGTGGAGTATTGAGAAAGAAGAACAACCATATATTTTTTTTTTCTATTTTTTCACTGTAGATCAGAACGTGTGGCAGGAGAACCAGCTGACAATGTTGATTGTCTTCTATTTGTTTTTCTTCTCAAGACACGTTTGATATTGCAAGTCTCTGTGAGATCTCGTCTCACTGTGAAATCGTTCCTACATTCAACAGATGGTCTAGCAGTCCGGTCAAATCATCTAGTGTGTGCGTTCAGAGGATTATAATGCTAAAAAAATTGGTTGAGATGCCCTTATGTCTGTGGTCTCCCACAATTTTAAAATCGGTTAACATTTGAAAATCGTCTAATGTGTCCCAGGCCTAAATCAACTGGCTGCAGTTCATCCTTGTGTCAAGTGTAAATTTTGAGTGTGACTTTTCAGCAATCCGCTTGTTAAGTCATGACATAAGAAACGCTGTTTCTGGGTCCAAGCCCCGGCTCGTTTCACTTTGCTGCCGTACCATAAGTGCAGCAGGAGCAATGATATTATGCAGCGTCTCTCACAAATGTCTCTATGGTTGCAAGGGCAAGCAGGGGGTCACAGGCACTGCGTAATATCATTGCTCCTGCTGCACTCATGGTACGGCAGCAAAGTTCCTTGATTATTACACCAGAATGAGAGTATAGTTCCTAGACATATCGGCCCAGAAAATCACAACTTTTCATTTTCTGTCGGTCTTAGTACACGATGTAACTACAGAAGAGTCGAGATTTAAATAGGAAAAATATTGAAACTCTTTGGTCATTTTTGAGCGAGATGCTAACGGTCTAATCAGATTCAATGAACTATGCTAAGCTATGCTAAAAATGGTACCGCCAGACCCGGAGATCAACTGAATGGATTCGAAAACGGTAAAACTCAACTGTTTAATTCTAGGGGAGTTTGAAAATGAGCCTATTTTCAAAAAAAGTGGAGTGTTCCTTTAAGTATTAGTAAAAAAAGACCTGCCCCTGAAGCCTATCCATACAGGCAGAGAAAAATTCATTGCTTGGACAGAAACTGTCAATTTTGTATATAGCTTTGGAAATCTGAAGATCATTTTATTCTGAAAATATTTATTCATGCATTATTTCTAAATTATTTGTTAATGATATTGAGTATTTTCTGTAATAAGAGCTTCAGTGTTTACATCCGAATGCGGGCTCAGTATTCGCTGGCTCTCGTCACATGACACACGACTGGAGCCGGCCAATACTGAACGCCAAACATTACGGACTGCAGCTGTTAGTAAACTTTGGTATATTAGTTCAAGCTGTTTTTAGTTCAAATTTGGTCAAATTGTTGTCATTTAAAGTATGTTCATAAAGCTATTAGCAGTTCCTCTTTGCAATGTAGCCATGAACAGACAACACCATGGCAGACCTGTCCAATATGAGATTTGTTTTTTCCCAAGACATGTTCACATGATATATTCAGGCAGTCAACTATTCACCAGAACTATTTAACTGCCCATTCTCATGAAATGCTGTAACACCTGGGAGCTTTTCCCAAAAGCATCATTAGCCAACTATTTTGAAACATTTTACCCGCAGGTAAGCTACTTGCCGCAGAGACATTTTATGTCCTAAATGTGTCATAGCCTATTTATGATCCACCCTGTTCAGTTGATGATAGAGTTTAAAGTTATTAATGATGACACATGAATGAATGAGAAAGAAAAGAGCTGAATGTGCTTGATATTAAAAATAAATATTAAAAGCGCAATAACAAGCTGCGAAAGAGAACTGAATCCACTACTAACAGGATATTATCTGTGCGCTCGCTCCGTGTGGAACATGATTTGACAAGCATTCGGTTGTGCGCCTAAACTGCCAAATACACAGAAATATATCAAAATGCCAAGATGAGTATTCATGTAAACACAGTAGATGTAAGCACTATGTGCATTCACTCACACACACAGTAAAAACAATTTGAAAATACACTGAAACAGTTCATTTTTGACTTTGCTTGAGTAAATAGTGCCAAGAAATAAATATGACACTTCACTATTTATCCCTGATGTATGACTAATAGTGAAGCAGAGGCTATTGAAATGTGTGCACATCTGATACTCACCGGTTTGGCAGTTGTTTTGGCAGTCATTGAGTGCATTCCATCATTACACAATCTGTCAAAGAAATCACCAAAGAAACAATAAGATATTTTGGCAAAAAAACAAAACAAAAAATTAATTCTGTTTCTTAAGAAAATTTAGAGTTCAAAAAACAGTGACTCATTCTTCATTGCAGCGTGTGACACTCATGTACCATTCATGTCTTTTAACCTTTCAATAATCAGTAAGTGTATCAACATACACATTTCAAAAGGGAAAACAATAATAATAATAAAAAAAAAACAAATTAAAGTAAATTTAATGTCACTAAATCAAAGTTATTTAATTCTCTCCTTATTTATGTTGAAGCATTTTTTTTTTTTTTTCCACTTTGGTATTATTTTTTAAAAACTTACTAAATGCTAAAGAGAACATAAAATGCTGTGTGTTTTCAAATATTTAAACACAAATTTTTATTTGACTTTCAATACAATACACAAAAACAAACATTAATTTAGTTAATTTAGTAAATTTTGAAAGTATTTCATGATCTTCCTCTTCAAAATGGAAGATTTCTTTAAAGGATTAGTTCACTTTCAAATAAACTTTTCCTGATAATTTACTCACCCCCATGTCATCCAAGATGTTCATGTCTTTCTTTCTTCAGTCGAAAAGAAATTAAGGTTTTTGATAAAAAACATTTCAGGATTATTCTCCTTATAGTGGACTTCAATGTCCTCCAAACTGTTGAAGGTCAAAATTACAGTTTTAGTGCAGCTTCAAAGAGCTTTAAACGATACCAGACGAGGAATAAGGGTCTTATCTAGAGAAACCATCACTGATGTAAATTTGGGTATCATCAGCTTAAAAGTGATTCCTCAAACCATATTTCCTAATGATTTGCCCCAAAGGAAGCATATAAACAATATGGGACCCAGGACAGATCCCTGAGGAACACCATGGCAGACCTGTCCAATATGAGATTTGTTGTTTCCCAAGACATGTTCACATGATATATTCAGGCAGCCAACATTCACCAGAACTATTTACCAGAACTATTTACCTGCCCATTCTCATGAAATGCTGTAACACCTGGGTGTTTTTTTCAGAAGCATCATTAGCCAACTATTTCAAAACATTTCACCTGCAGGTAAGCTACTTACCGCAGAGACCTTTTATGCCCTATAAATGTTCATATAAATGTTCATCTCAGTTCATATAAGTGCATTATTAATAATGAAACATGAATGAATGAGAAAGAAAAGAGCTGAATGTGCTTGATATTAAAAAGAAGTATTGTCTTTTAACCTTTCAATAATCAGTAAATGTATCAACATCCATGTTTCAAAAGGAAAATAAAAATTTAAAGTAAATTTAATGTCACTAAAACAAAGTTATTTAATTCTCTCCTTATTTATGTTGATGCGTTTTGTATTTTTTTCCACTTTGGTATTATTTTTTTAAAAACTTACTAAACGCTAAAGAGAACATAAAATGCTGTGTGTTTTCAAATGTTTAAACATTTTCATTTGACTTTCAATACAATACACAAAATCAAACATTAATTTGGTTATTTTAGTAAATCGAGTTGTGTTGCACCACTTAAAGGATTAGTTCACCCAAAAATGAAAATTCTGTCATTTATTACATACCCTCATGTCGTTCCACACTCGTAAGACCTTTGTTAATCTTCTTAACGCAAATTAAGATATTTTAGTTGAAATCCGATGGCTCTGTGAGGCCTCCATAGGGAGCAATGACATTTCCTCTCTCAAGATCCATTAATGTAATAAAAACATATTTAAATTGGTTCATGTGAGTACAGTGGTTCAATATTAATATTATAAAGCGACGAGAATATTTTTGGAGCGGCAAAAAAAACCAAAATAATAACTTTAGTGATGGCCGATTTCAAAACACTGCTTCATGAAGCATCGGAGCAAAATTCAGATCAGATCAGATTCAGATCGTGTGTCAAACTGCCAACGGCTGAAATCACGTGACTTTGGCGCTCCGAACAGCAGATTCGACACACTGATTCATTTATGATCCGATGCTTCATGAAGCAGTGTTTTGAAATCGACCATCACTAAATAAGTCATTATTTAGTTTTTTTTTGGCGCATCAAAAATATTCTCGTCGCTTTATAATATTAATATTGAACCACTGTGCTCACATGAACCGATTTAAAGGGGACCTGTTATGCCCTATTTAACAAGATGTAAAATTAGTCTCTGATGTCCCCAGAGGGTGTATGTGAAGTTTTAGCTCAAAATACCCCACAGATAATTTTTTATAGCATGTTAAAATTGCCACTTTTAGTGGTTGAGCAAAAACGAGCCGTTTCAGTGTGATCCCTTTAAATGCAAATGAGCTGCTGCGATCGGCCTAAGAGGGCGGAGCTTCACGAGCTGATTCTCCGGTGACAGGATTCAGTCAGGACGCGCTATAATGTCAGAAACTGCGTATATATGCTGCATGGAGATAGAACAGGTATAGTTTAGTTCAACTACGGTTATAACTTATATTGCCTTCTTGTTTTTAAATTACTATATTAGTAAAGGCCTGTTGTACCGTCCAAATGATGGCCAAAACTATACAGATGAGTTTTATGATGATTGTATTTCACACAAAAGATGAAGTGTCCGTTTTCACTGTAGAAAATCACTGTAAAAGCTTAATAAAACACTGCAAGTGTGCATTAAAATATTATCCATAAACTCTCTCTCTTATCCTTGTATTATGTATCATCACCAACATACATAGCGAATTACACAGAAACTCTCCTTACAACTAACAGTAAACAAATATATAAAGACCTTATGCCTTTCGGGTGGTGCTTAATAAACTTTATACCCATAAATAAACTCAGATGAACTGTAATAAAGTGCTTTCACCTTCATTACTGCCGTATCCAGTATCACTCTGGAGACTGTAAGCTGGATCACGAACAGTTTTTACTTGTATATCCTTGAGTAGCACATTTTTAGCACAGTCTCTGTTTTGTATTGTCTCTTTGTATTGACATTCGTTCACTAAGCAGTCCGGTGTGAAATGATTCGCGCAGACATACACGAATTTCGGCAGAACTGAGGGATCATTTTCCTGGAAAACCAAATTAATCCACCTCGTTTACAGCAGCTCAGATTTAGGGAGTAAATGAAGGGAGCTATGTGGATTAATCCATCCAGCTACAGAACACCAAACACAAAACGCTTGGGAGACGTTCTCGTCAGTGCAGCAATGGCGGACTCGCTGTAAACAACGCGCTCAGGGCGGTTCTATGTTCAAACTTAAGTGTCAGTCAACACTGTGGGCGGGGCCTGTGGCTTTTGTGACATCACACTGCCAGGGATCTGGAAACGGCTTGTTCTGAGACACTGCTTATGATTTTTGGGGATTAAAAAAAAAAGGAGTGGGTGGATTTTTATCACTATAGGGTGGTTGTGTACACACACTGCCAACACACATTTATGTCCAAACACCAGGCAAAAGTGAATTTTGCATAATAGGTCCCCTTTAAATATGTTTTTAGTACCTTTATGGATCTTGAGAGAGGAAGTGTCATTGCTCCATATGGAGGCCTCACTGAGCCATCGGATTTCAACTAAAATATCTTAATTTGTGCTCTGAAGATTAACGAAGGTCTTACTGGTATAGAACAACATGAGGGTAAGTAATAAATGACAGAATTTTTGGGTGAACTAACCCTTTAATTTTGAACACAGATTAACTTCGCAGAAAGAATGTCAAAATGTCCTTTGATTATTTCATCCAACAACCAACAAAGTGTTTGAATATCCCACTGGGGGCAAGAATATCTCAACACAAATTCTCAAATGTCACAGGGTAACCGTACTGCCGATTACGCCATTTTGTTCAGAACGCTCGCTGCTCAAAGTGGACGGAACGATATTTCACTGAAAGCTGTCTTTCAACGGAGCCTCAACACTGATCTGCAAACAGTTGGCATGTAAGGGAGAAAATTGATCATTTTCTGACTTTGTGACTCCCACTATAAAAATTGATAATCTGATGAGACAAGCACCTAAGCGAAGAAGTGTGAGGGAATCGCAACGTTTATCACCGGCCGTCTTGCAACCGATGACGTCATCAACTACCAAGCCAAGCGACGAACCCATGCAACTGGGTTTATCTAGACTCTCTGAGGAGGAAACAATGAGAAGACGACAACTCTGTCTATGCTTTTACTGCAGTGAAGCCGGCCATCGCAGTCAAGCGTGCACATATAAAGCCCAGACATTTTCTCAGGTAAATATTCTATATTTTTCACTACTCAGTAATAAATCATTCAAGCTCCCTATTGAAATAAAGACTGAAGATGGATCTATTTCATTAACAGCGATGATAGACTCTGGGGCAGCTTTGAACCTCATACATAAGGATCTCATCAAAAAATATGACATTGCCACCCAACCATGCAACCGTCCTATCAAGATCAGGGCCGTAGATGATAACACCATTGGAGAGGGGATCACCCATCAGACCAAGCCACTCCAAGTGGGTTTATTTCATCAAGAATTGATCTCCCTATACGTCATTGACTCTCCTAAGCATTAAGTGATCCTTGAGATCCATAAGCTGCTCAAAGATTTGTTTTTTACAGAAAATTGTTTTAGTAAAACAAGCAAAATGCAATTTGTTTTGTCATATGACATAGCTATACATGTATAAACACTAGACAAATGCAGCCAAGGTGAATACATCTCAAATTTCAGTCAAGCAATGAATTAATGCATAAATGAAATAATTACATTTTATTTACTGTCAAAAGGAAACATGAATTAATAAAAGAATTAATAAAAGTAACAATCACAAAACATAAATACATATACAAGTCAACAACACACGAAACAAAGCTTTACTCAAACTTATTTGTTCTAACAATCAACTATTTACAGTCCTATACTGCCATCTCAACACAGTAGTGGCAATTCTGCAGCTTTATTTTTAATGAAGCAGCTGATGAACACCTTCACCTGTCCTTGCCATCCATCATGTCCCTCATTGCTGCAGTCAGATTGGAATCAGCATTCCCGCTCTTGCCAAATTTCATTTCGCAGGGTATCCGCAGGGCATTAAAAAGTATTAAAAGTCATTAAATGGATTTTGCGAAAATTAAGGCCTTGAATAGTATTAAAAAGCATTGTGAACACAGGAATATAGTTATATATTTTTCCCTACTATGGAAGTCAATGGTGCCCCAAAGCGGCCTGGTTACAAACTTCCTTCAAAATATCTTCCTTCGTGTTCAGCAGAACAAAGAAATGAATACAGGTTAGGAACAACTTGAGGACAAGTGAATGATGACAGAATTTTAATTTTTGGGTGAACTATCCCTTTAATCAATAGGTGAAAAAAAAAGAAAGGAAAAATAAATTAAATAATAAGAGGGAAAAGGAAAAAATAAATAAACAAATAAATGGCAATGGGGGAAAAAATGATGAGGGGAACAAAATAAAAAATAAAAGAAATACTAAGGAGGGAAGGGTGAATTAACAAATAAAATAAATGACATGGAAGAAAATTAAATGACTAGAAAAAAAATACTAGAAACAGGCAAGATCCATCTCTTCATTCAATCCAGTAGGGGTTATTTGTTATTTATTTTATTTTCCCCTAATTTTTTATTTTTTTGTAATCACCAACAACCTATTGATTAAGCACAGCTGGCAATTTGTAATTGTGACTATAGTAGATTGGTGTTGCTTTTTGTTCCATGAGCACTGAAGAAAGCGTTGACTCTTTTTCACTTTGCAGATGTTAAATTAAAGTATTTTTAGTGATAGACCCTTGTTTTGGTCTAATTGTATGTTTTTCAGTGTGTGGACAATTTTGGCTATTTGGTTGATCTAACTTTTTTGATTTACGCACGTGAGAATGGACTGGTTATCTTTTCTTTTTGAGCAGATACAATATATATATATATGTTTTGTGTAGGCTGTTAGTCAAAGGAAATTGAAACCTTAAGTAATTTTGAGCTAAATTGTGTATATGTTAGTTTATACTCTGTACACACCCTTATAATAATGTAATACTGAATTTGCATATTTGCAAGAGGTGGGAGGAGCTGATTACACTGACTCAGGGTGTGTTTTAGGTACTGCCTGTCCTCTTTTGGAGCTCTATTTAGGCAGCAGCCTGACCAAACACATCTCACTTTTCCAGCTTTGACCAGACCAGCTGCTCTTGAGAAGAAGTTCAGACTGCAGTCATCCATGTAAGTACGCTTTCTCTCACAGGCACTTGATTTAAGATGTAGCTAAAAGTTTCTAAAACTGCATGAGATTATCCAACCCGATTTTCTGGCACCGCATAGGGTACAAAGGGGCTAAAGGCACAAATTAAAGGAACACTCCACTTTTTTTTGAAAATTAAACAGTTGAGTTTTACCATTTTCGAATCCATTCAGCTGTTCTCCAGGTCTGGCGGTACCATTTTTAGCATAGCTTAGCATAGTTCATTGAATCTGATTAGACCGTTAGCATCTCACTCAAAAATGACCAAAGAGTTTCAATATTTTTCCTATTTAAAACTTGACTCTTCTGTAGTTACATCGTGTACTAAGACCAGAATGAGAGTATAGTTCCTAGCCATTAGTACACAATGTAACTACAGAAGAGTCAAGTTTTAAATAGGAAAACTATAAAAAAAAACTCTTTTTGAAATTTGTTATTATTAATAGGCTATGTTAAAAAATATTTAAGCCAAAAAAAAAAAATCTCATTCCAAAGTCTTTAAAATCCATTTACCGATATGTAAGCTCTCTTATTTTTGTTTAATGTTTCTATATATTTATTTTATTTTCCACTTGATCTCATCTCTTTACCCAAATCACATTTTGTGTTACCATATAAACTGTGTTTTGTAAATACAGTAAATGCCGGACAGTCATGGCAATAAAGCTTTATGACTATTTCTGAAGGTGCACTTGTGGGAAACTTATGGGAATTTAAAATTCTGGTATATACTTATTTATACACATTATGCTATTTAATTGAGCTAGTAAGTAATCACCTATATGGGTCAATATAATAATAATAATAATAATAATAAAATATTAAGTAAAAAAGACACGATCAGTGAATGGTCTTACAAGGCTGTGGGATGGGAGAGATAAAAATGTTTTCTTCTAAGCCTTTATTATTTTATGTTCTTACGCATTCTTAAAACATTTGTTGATAAACTTCATAAAAATGCTCTCTATAGGCACGATATAAAATAGGCCTAATAGTATAATATAGGTTAATATGATGATTTCTTAATTCCACACTTTCTTTGGTCATCCTTAATTAATTTATTAACCCCTTAAAGGTGCCCTAGAACTTTTTTTAAAAAGATGTAATATAAGTCTAAGGTGTCTTCTGAATGTGTCTGTGAAGTTTCAGCTCAAAATACCCCATAGATTTTTTTTTATTCATTTTTTTTAACTGCCTATTTTGGGGCATCATTATAAATGAGCCGATTCAGGGCTACTGGCCCTTTAATTCTCGTGCTCCACGCCCACGGAGCTCGCGCTTGCCTTGAACAGTGTATAAACAAAGTTTACACAGCTAATATAACCCTCATGGATCTTTACAAAGTGTTCGTCATGCATGCGGCAGATTATGTGAGTATTGTATACTGTTATATTGTTTACATTTGATTCTGAATGAGTTTGAGGCTGTGCTCTGTGGCTAACGGCTAATGCTACACTGTTGGAGAGATAAAGAATGAAGTTGTGTTTATGAATTATACAAACTGCAAGTGTTTAAAAAATGAAAATAACGACAGTCTTGTCTCCGTGAATACAGTAAGAAACGATGGTAACTTTAACCACATTTAACAGTACATTAGCAACATGCTAACGAAACATGTAGAAAGACAATTTACAAATATCACTAAAAATATCATGATATCATGTCAGTTATTGTTGCTCCATCTGCCATTTTTCGTTATTGTTCTTGCTTGCTTACCTAGTGTGATGATTCAGCTGTGCAGATCCAGACGTTACTGGCTGCCCTTGTCTAATGCCTTTCATAATGTTGGGAACATGGGCTGGCATATGCAAATATTGGGGCCGTACATATTAATGATCCCGACTGTTACGTAACAGTCGGTGTTATGTTGAGATTCGCCTGTTCTTCGGAGGTCTTTTAAACAAATGAGATTTATATAAGAAGGAGGAAACAATAGAGTCTGAGACTCACTGTATGTAATTTCCATGTCACAACTCTTGTTATTTGACTATGCCAAGATAAATTCAATTTTTCATTCGAGGGCACCTTTAAGTGTCACCAGCAGGCCACTTGGTGCTCATTTTATTTGCATAAAAATGCATAAAAAATTCAATAAAATGTCAGAGACACCTGGTGGCTATTTTTGGTACAGCGCCTAAACAAAATCTCCTAAACTTCAAATTTAGAACTCAACCTGGTTAGACATAACTTTCATCTGATAGCAAAATCATGTCATGTCTCTCATTTATTTCGAGCAATAGTGACATATAACAAAGCAATAGAAACATTTGATTTATACAAGGTAAGTTCACCTTACATAAACAACATAATTAATCAATTGCTCGAAACGGAGTGGGAGAAGTCAAACTTATTTAAACCCACCCCAGTCTGTTACATTTAACAAGAAAAACAAACAAAAGTAGCTGCTTCCTAAATTATTAATGTTGTCATAACTCTCAATTTCATATGTATTTATACACATATGAAAGAACATAGACATATCTCAAATACACATTATCACAGGTAACAATTATAGTAATACCAACAATGGTAACCACAATACCAACAAGGTAAGACACACAGCCTATAAATAAATACATCAGCAGACACTTAAGCCCCGCCATCATTATACTGTGAAAAAACCTTATTATTGGGAATGCTTTGACATTGTTTGTATTCGAGCCCCAGACTATTCCATATTTTAAGCCCACATACAGACACACAGAAACTCCTCCTGGTAATTCTGACCATTGGTTTTGAAAAGTTCCCGTAGCCCCTCGTACTGTACAGCCGCTCTCTATGTGTGAATAACTTTTGTATGATAGCAGGTAATAGATTATGAAATGATTTAAATCAGAGTTGTGCTGTGTTAAATTTAACAAGATCCTGTATTTTTAATAACTTTGATTTGAGAAAAAGTGGATTTGTGTGTTCAAGATATTCAGCTTTGTGTAGGGTGCATATAGCCCTTTTTTGTAAGATAAAGAGTGACTGTATTGAATTATTATAATTGTTTCCCCATATTTCAACACAGTAGGTTAAGTATGGTAAGATCAGGGAACAATACAGGGTATGGAGTGCAGTGTAATCAAGAACATATTTGGCTTTATTTATTATTGCAAGGCATTGGAGACTTTGGTTTTTATGTGTCTGATGTGAGTTTTCCAAGTTAGTTATCTATTGTAACACCTAAAAATTTTATTTCACAGACATGTTCAATTTGTATCCCGTCTATCTTAATGGTCTTTTCTGGGTTAATTTTATAATTACCAAATAATATGGCTTTGGTTTTATTCAAGTTTAAAGATAATTTATTGCTATCCATCCATTTTTTAATATTCCTTAGTTCAGTATTTACAACATTAACAAGCTTATCATAACTGTCATCACAATAGAAAATGTTAGTATCATATGCAAAAAAAACACACTTAAAGGGATAGTTCACCCAAAAATTAAAATTTGATGTTTATCTGCTTACTCCAGCGCATCCAAGATGTAGGTGACTTTGTTTCTTCAGTAGAACACAAATGATGATTTTTAACTCCAACGGCTGCCGTCTGTCAGTCAAATAATGCGAGTGAATGGGAACACAATCAGTAAGAGTCGAAAAAACTTGCTTAGACAAATCCAAATTAAACCCTGAGGCTCGTGACGACACTCTGATGTCCTAAGACACGAAACGATCGGTTTGTGCGAGAAACCGAACAGTATTTATATCATTTTTTACCTCTAATACACCACTATGTCCAACTGCGTTCAGCACTCGCTTAGTGAGGTCTGATCGCGCTCTGACAATGGCAGTGATGTCTCGCGCATATACTTCAATGAGTTATTTTCTTAGAAATGAATGTAACTTTAGAGATGGCCCCTAAATTTGTGAATCTCGAACGTTCAACGTCAAGCCAACTTTATGCTAGGATTTCACTCAGAAGTGCTTATGTTCGGGACGGGAATAACTAGTGGTGTAATGGTACACAAAACCCACGGTTCGGTACAGCAGGTGGGGAGAAAACTAAACATAAAATTGGTCCTTTTTTTGTTAAACAGTAGTTTACTGAACAAATTATGTCTGTTTTTAAATATATTAAATTAAATTAGAACTAAACGTTTCTCAAGGATAAAAAAATTCTCTCTGCTAATGCTATAAACTATGAAGGAAACCCTTACTTGAACATTTGGCTACTGTAATTATTGAAGGTTTACAACAGAGCAAAACTATTAGCCTTAATTCAATCGCTATTTATTTTTAGATATAATAATCAACACTCAAATACCAAATTGAATGCAAACCTGTAAACTGCACATAAGGCAGTTTTTGCATTAACTTCAAAATCTAATTATAAAATTATGTTTTACTCCAATTCGTTGTTGAAATATAATCATTTATATACAGTCATTTTCACGACAGATTTATTTAAACATACATTTTAAATGATCAAGACATCACTAACAGATTAAGTAAAATATAATGAATATATAGGCTAATACAGTGCATATATTAAGCAAGTTCATTTCTCTGGCGAACTAACAAGCTGTGGACTATGGCTTTTCTGAGGTAAATGCTACGTGACATTGGCTATTGTTTACAAGCTGTTTTATTGACGTCTTTCCACTGTTGAAACACTGATTGAGCGATTACAAGAGATATGACTGTTTCAGTAAGTTGTAATGTATCTTTCAACATACCTTCAGATGTTCATTCATGTTTAGACTATTCTGTAACTTGTATTAATGAGGAAGAGATGATCACACTCGCGCTCCACGCTGCTGGTTGAACTAAAGGGCCTATACAGAGATCTGTCACGTCACATCAAAGTGCATCAAGATGGCATTTTCTGTTTGAATTTCATGATTTCGTGGACAGAATTTGAAGGATGACACTTTGTTTCTTATCAAAAGTAACAAAATGCAGAGCTTATTGCGATTAATAGGAGACCCTAATGTTGCAATGTAATGCATTCAGTACACACGTGCACCGTACTGAAAGCCCTATACTGGAATGGTTCGGTACAAATATGTGTACTGTTACACCTCTAGGAATAACGTTATAATCTTGTTCATGGTAGAGAAAGTGGCTATACACAGGGAAAGACAAACATAAACCTCTTTTGTATCTTTATCAGCTTTTCCACATATATACTGTCCCTGATAATCATCACATATACTTACTGCTTGATCCATTTCTGTAAATCCGTTTTTTGAATTAATAAATGAACGACTCTCTAGCCGTCGCACTGGTCTTCGTTAACAGCCGCTTGCACCACCTGCTGGTGAGGAAGACTAACAGCCGATGGAGATTATGCATCTGTGGTGGGAAACACTGCAAGAAAGTATATAGCTGATATTAATTCTGATCTGTGTTTATTATTTTCAGATCAATTTCATTCAAAGATGTCCTACCCAACAACTGTAGAGCAAATTGGTGGACAAGGAGGTTTTCCATTTTCATTAACTGGTGAGAACAACGGTGCCAGTTTAGAGAAGATCTGGGTTTGGGTTGGAGAATGGCAGGTGAAGGCTGTCAAGGTTTGGCTTTCAGATGGGAGAGCTGAAACCTTTGGAAAACCAGTTGGAGATCATCAAGAGTTCAAGTTCCAGCCTGGTGAGTGTTTCACCTCACTGTCCTTGTGGGGGAACAGAGAAGGATCACGTCTTGGAGCTATCAGATTCACAACCAGTCTTCAGAGAGGATTCTTTGCAAAGATGACAAGCTCAGGTTTACAAAAAGAATATCCCATGGATGTCGGCTCTGGATATTGTTTGGGAGTTGTGGGAAGAGCTGGTGGTGACATCGACTGCATGGGATTCATGTTTATCAATGCAGTTAAATCAGTAGTTCTCACCAATGTCAACTATCCCACTATCAATCAACTGATACCAGAGGTGGCAGTAGAAGAAATAAAAAAAGTCACTTACATGAATGACTCCTCCGTCACTCAAAAAAAAAAAGTTGAATCCTCAAAGAAAATAACCAACAAATCTTCATGGTCTTTGAGTGCAAGTTTGACAGCAACATTTAGGGTGGAAGTGAAGGCTGGGATTCCAGTGATTGCACAAAATACACTAGGATACAGTGTTAGTGTTGGAATTGAAGGCACTTACAGTCACGAGCATTCAGAAGAGAAAACCAAAACTCTGTCTGTTGATATCAGTGTGCCACCCAGGAAGAAGGTGGAAGTTAACATCACCATTGGAAGAGCCAAATTTGACCTGCCTTACACTGGCACAGTGAAGATCACCTGCTTGAATGGCAGTATGTTAAAGTATGAAACCAAGGGCACATACAAAGGCGTCACTTACACTGATATCAAAGTGGAGACTAAGGAATCTCCTCTGTAATGTTAAGACAGATTGCACATGTAACACAAGTTCTTTGATTACTTCTAATTTTGTCAATCATGTATCAATTGTTTTACATTTAGGCCAAATTGTTTGGTGTTTTTTGGTGGTTGGGTGTTTCCCCTGTGTGTGTGCGTGTATACACACAACAGTTGATGTTTTCAAATAGTCTTATATGATACCAATACACAAATATTCATATAGATTCATACTTTGTGTAATCACTTTAAAATAACCTCTAGAAACAGGTTCTGTAATAATGTTTTTTAAATGAGATTTAATTAAAAATAAAATGATTAAATAAACCATGTGTTACAAGCAATGTTTCCTGGAATTATTTTCTTGCTGTGCAAAACGTATCTCTATTGAGTGGACTTTTCGGCCACATGAGCAAAAATATTCCTGGATTCAGACCTGTACATACACACAAAAAGTGGTTACATCATGTAGTTGTAACTTTAATGTGCTATTTCTATTTGATTTGACAATGTAGTGATATAAAGCCACATTTCTGAAAAGAAGCGATTCAGGTTGTCCAAAAACGCAAATTTATCCACTTTGAAACCCGGTTTCAAAAAATAGCGGTTTCACCTTCCGAAAATGTTGGATCTGTCTGGACGAAGTGTGTATACACAGAAACGTGTCTCCGTGTGGACAGGGCCTTAAGTTTTGAGCAATTGGGAGAGCTAAAAACTCAAAATTAAGAGGAAAAAAGTTAGAATTTTGAGAGAAACTCGCAATTCCAAGAAAAAAAGTCAGAATTGCAAGATTTAAACTTGCAATTATCTTTTTAAGTTTTATAAAACAATCTTCCATAGATATTTGAGGACTTGTGCAGCAAAAAAGCAGTGAAGCAAATTAGCTCAAAGAAAAAACATTAATAATTAATCCTAACTTGTTATGATTAATTATGAATATTTGTATCAGTTAAAGGTTGGGTATGTTTTTTTTCTTCTAACAACACTGTTGGACATTGTTGATATTTGAAATCAACCCAAACAAAACCACTCCTCTCCTCATTGCTCCACCTCCAAAACTCACCCTCCAGTCCTAACCACCCTGCTCCGAGTCGGTGTCGAACCGCAGCCCGTCCGCTGCTGGCATGCGAGGCGAGTGCACTATCAATGACACCTCATTCTCTAGCGGCTGCCTTTCAAAGCCTTTTCATTAAAATTATAGACATGGTTCCATCCAATTACTTTTAGTTACTTTAACTAAATTGTTTCTATTTAAATTCAGTACATTCAACAAAAGCATTTTTAAAATTTTCTTGTAATGAGTCATAAAAAGACAAAGATGTGGAAAATGCTCAAACTGTATTTGTTAAACATAAGTGCAATACACAATGTTTTACACAATCTGCTCAATCATTACAAGTCATTAGATTTGTGTAAATGCATAGACTCTGAAAAAGAAGAAAAACAAAAAATGTGATATTTTAGATATGCCTGAGGCCAGAAATGACAGTTGGCAGACTCTAAAATTTAGGCTTGGAACATGTTTGCTCAAATTATTTTTATAAGGACATCAGCCATCTTGGCTGAGTTTACTGGATTTCAAGGACACAAAAGTCAGACAGCTTGCACCTGCGAGGCCTTGAGAAGGATCTGGAAACTTTGAGAAAGTTACAACGTACGTCAATCAAGAAGATAACCCAACGTCTGCAATAAACAACACAAGTATAAAAGACTGATGAGTTGATGACTCTTTGGATACTGATACACAAGTACCCCTGACGCCTAGAAGCCCAGAGCTGAAGACAAGAAACCCAGAGCTGACTACACCTTTGACTCAAAAGAGTGATTACTGTTTTATACCTTAATGATGACGTTTTATTTGCCTTTACAGTTTTGTTAATTATAAAAAGAAAAGTAACCAATTAAAAGAAATTTAATTGATTACAAAAGCTGCCTACCTTAGCTTGATTTATAGTGTTTTAAGACTTTGAACAAGAACGTACCACAGAGGAGTCTTCTGACCAAATTGTAAGTAATTTAAAATGCTTATAATTTAGGCCAGACTCGACTTACTTTACCTAACCTGAGAATAATAAATAATAAGGTTAAAAGGTGTTAAGATCAAAATACATGCCGCAAAACAGCTGTTGGCACAACTTCTTACGTTTTTTTGGATCATCCTTTACAATTTCTACACATTAGATTTTCTTATCCCAGATATTGTTAAAGATTTAATCCCTGCTGCCAAGATGCTCCTCTGCCGGTCACGGATCATGGAAGTGAAACTTAAATCTGTCACAGGGGTGGTTGGATTTATTCATGCACATTAAAAATATTTATTAAAAGCTTCTTTCTTTTCACATTTTTCTTTACAACATTATCATAATAGGCTGTATATTAACCTATTGGGAGAAAACCGGTAGGTCTATGTAAAATCACATATTGAGCACCCCCATATCTTGTCTCATAACACCTCTGCGAAGATTCAACTGTGAGATTGGTAGTCGAATCAGGCTCCTCCTATTGAAGCTTCGAATCATCGACTATTCAGGGTAACCCCTACCCCGCACATTTGTATAAATTGCACAATAACCTTGAAGAGCACCATGTTATTGTCTATTTTTAGAGCACAAATTAAAGATAACAAATCAAACTTTATTCATAAATGGATAAGAAGCTATTTAATGCTAAATGGAGAGGGTGAAGTGAAATTTTTACCCCTAAAAATAGACTTTATTCAACATCTTCAGATTAGACAATGCACAGTATACCGGTACTGGGAAAATACCAGTATATATTTTATTTTAAACGTACGATATCATGATTTTGCTCATTTCGGTATATGCTGCTGTTCCGAAGTTCACCGCTAGGTAGCAGTGTGCTGCACAAACTGACAAATGTGACAACATAGAGGAACAAAATGGATAAAGCAGTTGAATCTCACTCAACACGCTCAAAACTAATTAATAATGAGAGCAGTAGATGTATAATTTGGTATTACTTTGCTTAAAAAATTATGAAGAACTATCAAACCCTGCCAAGCATCTGTGACTTGCTCATCCTGACTTGTACAAGACAATATGTGCATCATTCAAATGATCTAATTTAGACATTTCTTTTCTTTTAACACTGATCAACGCACATACATAAAATCATATCGTTTAGATAAGACAGCTCCAGCGTGTGTTTGAACCAGTGATGTTTGGTTGAAACATTTGTGTTTAGTAGTTCTAACTGTATTCAGGTACATTGATGCTAGTTATAGAAATTTAATAAAGTAATCAAATGTAAAATAACACTGCATAGTCACTGTTAAAATATTAAATAGGTAAATCCTTACGATTAATTTAAAGTTACAAACATTATTTAGTGACATGGTATTTATAACTCAAGCCTCTAGTGATTTTCATTTACTCAGTAATGATGGACAAAGACATACATGCGTTTTTTTTTTTCCCCCACATTTTATTTTATTTGTTTTTGTTGATTTTACAGTGATCACCACTGCACACACTCTGATCAGCGAGAGATGGCAGCACCACCAAGAAGTGGACAATCACTCATGATTTTATGACCCTTTAATAGCAGGAAAGCTGTGATTCATTTCTCACTAGATTCTTTCTTTTTATACATATTTTTTTTCAAAATGTCTCTTTGAACTTACTGAATTTCTGCATGTTTTTAGCACAAAGATGTAATAACAATTATTAGGGGGTTTTTTTTCGTTTTTTTTTTTTTATTCCAGCAAACATTTCAGGCAGGAAAAAGAAAACATTTTAAACTTACATTTCTTATTTATACATTTCCTCAATTTTGATTTGGACATAGGTAATGCTATGCTGATATTCTAAAGAGGCTGGTTCGAATTCATTCAAAGCTTCGTCATACTCTTTCAGGGCCTTCTCAAGTCTATCACGCTCAATGCTCCCAAGAATGGCATCAACAATCATGTCGATCCCCAAAAACACCACTCCCAACCCGATACAAGCTAATGTCCCCGCTCCAATTTTAACAAACTTACTTGTTATTTTTGCCAAAATTATTCCTTTATCAATTAAAAGACCAATTACAGTAGTAGATGCCAAAGTCGCAAGACCACAAACTACTTCCAAAACTTTTGAAACCACTTGAAAGTCTTCTGGAGTCAGAGACAGGCTTAGCAGCTTCTCATACAGGGTGGGTTCCAGCTTCTCCTTCAGCTCCTTGTCAATCTTCTCTACCACTGCCTGGATCTTATGCATGCATTCAATCATCACATTACAGTTCTCCTGGAGAGTAGCACAATTGTCCAGCTCAATATGTTGGAAGGAGCAACCCAAGTGCTTGTTCATAACATCAATTAGTTGGTTGGTGGCATAGAAGTTGCTCTTCATCAGATCTTTAAACTCTTGAGCTTTGCAGATAAGCTGCTCCCTTCTCTTAGGATTATCAGGGAAGAAGAGGTCACTCCACCCCATTTTTCTTTATATTTGGATCCTTAAGAAAGAGAAATAATTTTTAAGTTAAGTATAATTAAACAGGCATTCATGTAAGTGATTAATAAACATTAAGTTAAAGGTACTGTTTGTAAGAATTAGAAAACCCTTGTTATTAGTGACACCGGTGGCCGTTAAGTGAACTGCAGATGATCCTCACTCGCTCGTGCACGTGATCAAACTCTATAGGTACATGAGCAAGCATAAGCCCAGAACAGTGATGTGACACACAAGAGACTGAACGTGATTCCCCGGGAGAGTAACTAATGTTAGTGGACTCCATTTCCAAGCTGACATTAGCTAGTGTTGCACACTTGTTGTCACTGCAGAAGAGAGAAAACAGAGGCATTCATCCATCCTGTCTGTGTCTACTGCGGTACATCTTTCAGGGTTTGTTTCATTATTCATTTCACTTGCTGAGATGAAAGTAAACAAATGACTCTTATTTCCAAGAAGAAATATTCAGTTGTATGTTTCATTATTAATCTGTTTTTTCTGAAAAATACATGATCCCATGCTGCCGATAGATGACTAGTAAACATTACTCTGCTGCTGTATGTATTGTCGCATCACCGACATCATTGACAAGTGGACCTCAAGTGGACAAATGACTGCATTTGTGTCTGTGTGATTTTGCATTAGACTTAAAGGAATAGTTCATTTTCAAATAAAAATTAGCCCAAACTTTATTGACCCTCAAGCTATCCTAGGTGTATATGACTTTCTTTTTTCTGATGAATACAATCATTGAAATATTAATAAATGGCAGTATGCGTCACCAAATGAGTATGAGCTGAAGAAAGTGTCTCCATCCACATTTATCTATCATAAATAAAAGTCATATACACCTAGGATGGCTTGAGGGTCAGTAAAGCTTGGGCTAATTTTCATTTGAAAATGAACTAATTATTTAAAAACGACCAAAATCAATATGAAAGTATTACAAACAACTCGCATCTTTATCTGAAAAACAGAGTGAAACTTGAGGTTTTAATCACTGAGAATGATCCTGCTCCGTCAACACAGTCATTTAATTCAAAAGATACACCTGAACTTTAGCATGACACAATTGCTCATAAGAGACAATGCCATTTCACAATCAAAGCTGGTATAATGAAATTCCCGTGCCCATAGTGTCTGTGTATTGAGGCCAAAAGGTTTCTCAATGAAAGCAAGGGAGACCCTGAATGTCGAAAAACAACGCTAAAGATGCCAAGCGGTCCTGAACAAGCTTCAATAATGTAACGAGTTGGGAGTGAGGATGTGTAGAAGTTATAAACATTTTAAAATACTTACGGCCTGGTTCAGAAGACTCCTGTGTGGTCTGTCCTTTCTTGTTATTTTAAATTAATGCCCCAGGAGGAAAATTGTTATAAAAATAAGTTAATTTACTGATTACAATTTCTTTCTCTAGCCGTAGAAATGTTTAACAAATTATAAGTTACAGTATTAAACCCAAAGTTTTTCAATCGAAGGCGATATCAGCAGGGCTTCTAGGTTGGAGACACTTCAGGTGGTTGCAAAGCAGCATCTAATGTAACTCTTGTTGTCCCAGATATTTAATGATAAATTGGTGACCTATCCGGTGAGGTCATCCAGACTGGAAACGCCCTGTTTATGAATTCTCCTCCATATTTGGAAAGTTTCTCTCCCCTTGTCTGCATCACTGTTAATCATTGTTAACATGTATTCATTACTTCAGTGAGCTCATTGTTTCTGCCTTAAAGGTGCCCTAGAACCCTTTTTCACAAGATGCAATATAAGTCTAAGGTGTCCCCTGAATGTGTCTATTTCAGCTCAAAATACCCCACAGATTTTTTGTTATTCAATTTTTTAACTGCCCATTTTTGGGCATAATTATAAATGTTGGATAGTGGATTCATTATGTCGGACTCACCGCAGGTAACTCATAATCTGCAGTTGTTACTCCTGTCTCCTGACAAAAACATTGCATGTGGCGCCTGTGGAGTGTGGAAAGTTACTGGAGCGCGCAGCCGCACCGTCTCTCACAAGGAACGTCACGGCAGTGATTGACAAGCCAGAGGGCCAATCATTTACGCGATCATCGTGTAAACGATTGGCTGATGTTTTTAAGGCCCTACCTCGTGCACAGATGATGTATATTAATATTATTACTTTCAGTGCATCTAATAAATAGTCTTTTATCAGTTAGTAAAGACAGTTTCAAGTAATATTGCAAAAATGTATAAAACAAAACATCCACTGTAGCACCTTTAAGGGTTATATTATATATAAATATTAATGTATGAGGTGCAGAAAAGTAAATAATTGAGGATTGGTGATATTAACAAATACTTTTTCTAAAAAAAAAAAATTGTGTGACAAAAATAATTTGTAATATTTAAACAAGTTACAGTTTCAACCAATCAGAGTTCTGTTGATATGGACCGCCCACTTGCTGACACAGCAGATTGCGCAAGACCTGGGAAGGAAGAAGACGGAGAAAAATTTGCTAGATTTAGCTATCAAGAAAGTAGAAATAACTAGTAAAAGCTTGAAAATAGTGTTTAAAACTCTTCGGGTTGGTTTACCGGACAGGGTTTAAATTAAGCCAGGATAGGCCTTAAAGGTACAATCTGTAAGATATTTGCAGTAAAATATCCAAAAACCACTAGGCTAGTGTTATATATTTTGTCCAGCTGATTACTAACAATATCTCTAATGTTTTCAACTACTTGTAAATCATGAGAAAATTCCCATTCTAAACAGTGACACGGGGCAGTGCAGTCGCCTGTCAATGACATCAGTTACCCTTTGTTACCGCCTTTACTGATGTAGAAACCACATGACAACAGTGTCGTGGACAAATGCGGAAGTAGTGTCTAGCGTCCAGCAAACCACTAGCTTGCTTCAAGCAGTTCCTTATTTACTTCTTGCACGTTTTATGGTGGATTGTGTTACTTATTTATGGAACATAATTACTGTTTACCATCTGCCGCTGGTTCTGTCGACAAGGACAGCTCCCGTAAACGTAAGCGTAAGCGTACGGGCCAACCAAACGACCCAAGAAGAGTTTGGGACAAGAGGAGAGAAAGAGCGAGGATCAATATCGGTGTTGCATTTTGAGAGATGCCGATCGCGCTTGTGTTTTACTCGACAGGTGAGTTGTTTTGATTCGTATCTTTACAGAAAACGTATGCCATTATAACGATCAACACGATTAGTATTATGGGGCATACACGCCAAACGCAGGGCATCGCGTCTGATCCATAGTTTATAAAACTTTACCTCATCCGTTAAATCCATGATTTATCTTTCTGTCTGATTGATGGCCGTCAGCGGTTGGGTAGAAGACAACAAATCCCATCATTCCATGCACCTTCTTAGCGTCATCAAACCACGCGATTGTTATTGTTTTGGTAGTGCGCCCTCTAGTGGCAGGTCCTACAAATTGTACCTTTAATCTAGAATAGTTAATCGTGGCTTAAAAAATGGCTTCCTGAAACAAAGATTAAAGTACAGATTACTAAAACCTGGACTATGGAGTCCTGACTTGAAATAAACCAGATTAATTTAAAACAAACTGTGCTAATCTGAATTAGTTTGAGAGAGATTGCCTGTAAATCATGGAATGAACCAGGAAAAGCTTAAAATTGCATGGAACTGAGAACTTCCTTGAAATCCAAGGAAGCAATCCAATGGCAGCAGAAAAAGTCTTCTTTGAAACACAACGTTAGTCTAAAGTTAAACCTGACTCCTGGTACGTTTAATTTAAGCCTCAGTTTAGTCCTGGAGTAGTTCTAATTATGCATGTATGATGAGTTTAATGTTTAAATAAGAAGACAACACATTTTGTAAGGAAAGCATAAGTTTATTTCGTTTATTATGGTCATGTGTGATTTATGTTGTATTTTTTGATATTATGGTACAAATTCGTAGCGCTGTTCAGTTGTTCTCATGTGGTGTCATGGTAATGTACACATGCCTGAAAAGAGATGTGTGTTTATTAGCAATGTAATATTGTAAAACATTGAAATTATTACTTTGTATGTTAATTTATTGGTATGTGGAGATACTTATCTGATATGATGCTATTGTATGGTGACCGGGAGGGGACATGTTCGGTTTATTTAGATTTGTCTTGGCCACAACATATAAACTCGTGGTGGCCCCAAGATCGTTTTGTCGTGGTAACAACATCCTTATGTCGTGGCCTCGAGATCATATGGTGAGGGAACGATATATTTTTCTCGTATATTTTTCTTAAATGTGTAAACAACCTGCACAACCATAGCAACCTAGAATCATCAGAAAAGGATTGGTCTATAATAATATTTATTTTTACTTAAAAATGATAAAATAAGGGCGGAATTAAGAAATGATTATATTAATATAGTATTTGATCGCTGTCTATGTAGTCAGCATCACGTGCAATGTAAAAACTTTATTTATTTACTATATTTAGAACTTTATTCGAATGCTGTCACAGGCACGAGGGGCTACGAATGATAAAAGATGCTCATTTAGCCTATCTTCACATAGGCTACTGTGTAGTGTACTACAGAAAATAGTCATAAAGTCACATTTTTATTGGCATGATCGGGCATTTACAGTGTTTATAAAATATAGCTAACACAATATAGGCCTGCAGAAAGGTAAAGATACAGGAAATAAAGGGGAAAATAAAGCAAATACATAACAATGAACAAACATGTAATAATAACAAAAAATTATATAAAAATATCAGTGAATGGATTTAAAAGACACGATAGGCAATATGATAAAATAATTATTTCTTAATTCCGTGCTTTTTCTTAATTAAAAATATAATATTATATGCCTATCCATTTCTGATAATTACAGGTTGCCATCGTCACGCAGGTTGTTTACACATTTAACTCATGGCCATGAGAAATTAAGTCATTTCCTCAAAATAAAAAGGTCGTAGCCATGACAAAACTAAGTGAACCGAACATGTCCCCTCCCGGGCACAGTACTATTGTTAACTAATTGCAGTCGCGTATTCAGAGATTGTATATAATGGGGAGATAAGAGGGTCTGTATCTCTTACCATTGGAGAAAGCGTAACGGCTAACTTAATCACGTGTGGCACCTCTCAGTCTATCGTGTAATGGCAGTGACGTCAGTCGCAACATTCCCTAGTCTGCTTTCTCTTGAAAAAATACATTTTTATCAAGCTAAAATCTACATATAGTTTCCAACGAAAGTATTGTTTAGTGTAAAACATTCTGAAGATTAGCAACAGGCTGTCGATTAATTAAATGATTAGCCATTTCCCCACAAAAGCTGTTTAATCAGCATAGTGAAGCCTCTCATCCATTGACTTCCATTCAAAAAACAGCCTCTGGTCTCATTCCCAGCGTACCGGGTCAGGGTTTTTTCAGGTGAGGTCAGGTTTTTTTCCCTGAGGGGAGTTTTTTTTTTTTTTTTTTCCCTGCTCAAGGTAAAACTATTTCTGCAGATTGAGAACTGTCTGAGATAACTAGAAAAAGGAAATGATATCAGTTATTGAACATTTGGAAATTGAACTGATCGTCGACGTGTGCGTAATATCACAAAATTGTTGTTGTATATGAACAAATTGTTGTCATTTTATTGTTTTCTACTGTATTCATACTATTCTAGTGTGAAACTGACAGTGATTTGCTCTAAGTGATTTTTTTCTTTTATTTCTTTTCATTATATTGATGTAACTTACTTTGAATTGTTTATTTTTTATTTGATTGTTTACTTTCAAAAAAGGGAAAGACCAGCATTTAAGGGAACATTTATAAAAAAAAAAATCTATACTTACCCAGGACTTGACAATAAGGACTGCCCGATGGCCAGTGTGAACGACGCTCGGGACAGTAGACGGAATGGTCACTTGCCCGATCGGGCCAGTGCTGTAGGGTGTGTGATATATATCGTCAATGGAATGAACAAGCTCTAATAACGACTTTTCGCCAAGGTTTGGAACCTCGGGTGCGGCTGCATCTCGCTGCATGCGAGGACTCCATCGGCCTCGAAAAGTTCATCCAGCTCTCCATTCGCTGCGCCACTTGCATGCAAGCGTGCATCCAAGAGCACCAGGACCAGTCCCTCTCCAACGTGCTCCTCTGCCGATCCGAACCCGTCAGCACCCCAGAACCAGCCCAAATACCTATGGATGTTGAACACTCTCGTCTATCTTCTGAAGAACGCCGCCGCCGGCTGACCCTCCGTCTCTGTCTCTACTGTGGTGAACCCGGGCATGCTATTGCTGCATGCCCCACACGACCGCCGCGACCCCTGGTGAGTGCCATTATTCCTGCTACTCATAAGTTGAAACCACTCACTACTGTCGTCAATCTTACTGCCGCCAATGTCTCCCTTTCAGTGGTCACGCTCATCGACTCGGGGTCAGCCGGCAACTTCATCTCCGGAGCCATCTGCCGCCACCTTCGTATCAAGACCACTCCGTCTCCTACCATCTACACGCTCAACTCACTAACCGGCAGACCCCTGAGCCGTAAGCGCGTCCGCACTGTGGCTGGACCAGTAACCATTCAAGTTGGTTTACTACACCGGGAAGAGGCTCATATGCTGGTTCTGGAGGACTCAACTGCTGACGTGGTTCTGGGGCGCCCCTGGTTGGAGCAGCATAACCCGATCATCTCCTGGAAAACGGGCGAAATCCTGAAGTGGGGCGACACTTGCTTCTCTCGCTGCATGGCTGAACTTCCTGTTCCACCATCTTCTTCGCCTGACCTCTCTCTCTGCGCCACGTCCATCGAAAGTCCAGTCGAACAACGCTCCGTCGACATCCCCATGTGTTACGCCCCCTTCAGCGATGTCTTCTGCCCGCAACGGGCTTCCAAGCTGCCTCCACACCGGCCATGGGACTGTGCCATCGACCTGCTTCCGGGTGAACCAGTGCCAAAGGGTAAGATATACCCACTTTCCATCCCGGAGGAGAAGGCCATGGAGGATTACATCAAGGAAGCCCTCGCCCAAGGTTACATCAGGCCGTCTACTTCCCCTGCTGCTTCCAGTTTCTTCTTTGTGGCTAAAAAGGATGGAGGCTTGCGGCCCTGCATTGATTATTGCTCCCTCAACAAAATAACCGTCAAGTTCCGGTATCCCCTTCCTCTCGTCCCAGCGGCCCTGGAACATCTCCGTGGTGCCACTGTGTTTACGAAGCTGAACCTCCGCAGCGCGTACAACATCCGGATACGTGAGGGGGACGAGTGGAAGACGGCCTTCATCACCCCTACTGGCCACTACGAGTACCTAGTAATGCCGTATGGACTGGTCAACGCCCCCTCCGTATTCCAGGACTTCATTCATGAGGTGCTCTGGGAGTTTCTCCACCGCTTTGTCCTAGTGTACATCGATGACATACTCATATACTCCCGGAGCCAGGCCGAACATCGCCGACACGTTGCGGAGGTCCTCACCCGACTTCGCCAATACAACCTGTTCCTCAAGGCAGAGAAATGCTCGTTTCACCAACCTTCCGTCTCTTTCCTGGGCTATAACATCGACCACAGTGGCATCCGGATGGACGAGAGGAAGGTGGAATCCATTACCAACTGGCCAGAACCCACCACCATAAAAGAACTCCAGCGCTTCCTCGGATTCTCCAATTTCTACAGACGTTTCATCAAAGGTTACAGTTCCATCGCCCATCCACTCACCAGCCTGCTCCGTCATCAGCCCAAGTCTCTGTCCTGGACCCCGGCAGCCACCAACGCCTTTAACCAGCTCAAAGAAGCCTTCACCACCGCTCCCTTACTCGTACATCCAGACCAGAGAAACAGTTCATCGTAGAAGTGGACGCCTCGACAACTGGAGTGGGAGCGGTGTTGTCGCAGCAGCAGGGGACGCCAAGTAGACTCCATCCATGCGCCTTCTTCTCCCGCAAGCTCAGCCCGGCGGAAGTCAACTACTCCATCGGTGACAGGGAACTTCTTGCTGTTAAGCTTGCCTTGGAAGAGTGGAGGCATTGGCTGGAGGGAGCCAAACACGCGTTCCTGGTGCTAACCGACCATAAAAACCTTGAATATCTTCGATCAGCAAAGAGACTGAACCCCAGGCAAGCCCGTTGGGCGATGTTTTCCTCCCGCTTCAATTATACCATCTCCTACCGCCCAGGCACCAAGAATGTAAAGGCCGACGCTCTCTCCCGTCTCCATGCTCCTGACGAACAGACCGAGGAACCAGAACCCATCATCCCGAGCTCTCTCATCGTAAGTCCTATTACCTGGTCAGAAGAGACCATTCCCTCCTCCAATGCCTCCACGAACCCTCCGCCGGGCTGTCCACCCGGCTTGCTCTACATTCCACGGACACAACGCACTCCCACCATCCACTCGGCTCACACGTCACTTGGCACTGGTCACCGGGGGTCAATGAAACCCTCTCGTTGCTTAAAGAACGCTTCTGGTGGCCAGGGATGGCTTCGGATGTCAGAAGGTACGTGCAGGGCTGTAGGGAGTGTGCCATCTCCAAATCTCCTCGTCATCTGCCAGCTGGGAAACTCCTTCCGCTGCCCATTCCAGATCGCCCATGGTCACACCTAGGAGTGGGTTTCATTACTGATCTCCCTGTCTCAGACGGAAATACCACCATCCTAGTTGTTGTGGACCGCTTCTCCAAATCGTGCCGTCTAATCTCACTTCCAGGATTACCCACTGCCATGGAGACAGCCGAGATCCTCTTCAACCAAGTCTTCAGATACTTTGGAATACCCGAGGACATTGTCTCCGACCGAGGACCCCAATTCATATCCAGGGTATGGAAGTCGTTCTACTCCCTCCTAGGTGTGGCCATTAGCCTGACATCCGGATACCACCCGCAATCGAACGGGCAGACGGAAAGGAAGGTGCAGGAGATCGGCCGCTTCCTCCGTACCTTCTGTCTCGGACTCTTGGAACCAGTTCCTGGGTTGGGCCGAGTACGCCCAAAACTCCCTCCGACAGTCTACTACAGGACTCACACCTTTCCAGTGCGTACTCGGCTACCAACCCCCACTGTTCCCCTGGGATGGGGAACCCTCCAACGTTCCGGCAGTGGATAACTGGTTCCGAGAGAGCGAGAGGGTCTGGGACTCAGCACACCATCAACTGCAACGAGCCCTGCGCAGATGCAGGATGGTAGCCGACCTCCGACGTTCCAACACCCCTGTCTTCCAGCCTGGTCAGTTGGTTTGGCTATCCACCCAAGACATCAGACTGCGTCTGCCCTACAGAAAGCTGAGTCCCAGGTTCATTGGCCCATTCCCAATCGTCAAGCAGGTCAACCCAGTCACCTATCAACTCCGTCTTCCACAAGGGTATCGTATACACCCCACTTTCCACGTGTCACTCCTGAAAGCTCACCACCCTTCTGTTCTTCCCACAGGACCTGACGTGGCTCCCGCTGAACCCCCCTTCCACTCATCCTGGAGGACGGAGCTGCATATGAGGTTCGGGAGATCTTGGACTCCCGACGTCGTGGTGGTCAGTTGGAATATCTTGTGGATTGGGAAGGATACGGCCCCGAGGAACGCTCCTGGGTCCCAAGGAACGACATCTTAGACCCCAACCTACTCCAAACATTCCACGACAGTCACCCTGAGAGACCGGCACCGCGGGGAAGAGGACGACCACCACGGCGTCGGGGTCCTTGGCCCTCTGGAGCGGGCCGTGGAGGGGGGGGTACTGTCACAGACACGTCAGGTTCCAACCTCCAATCACAACGCACGCCATCACCAGAGTACTGATCACCGCCACCTGCACCTCATCACCTCACTCATCAACAGCACTATTTAACCCACACGCACACAGCACTCCATGTCCGGTCTCGTTCGCATATACCCAGGTTATGCTTACCTCAAGGCCTCTTCGTATACTCACCTGTCTCCAGCGTGTCTCCTTCCCTCTGTGTGCCTCGTCTGCTGTGTGGGTGTGTTCCAGTCAGCTCCTCAGTTCTCCAGCGATCTCCTCAGTGCTCCAGCGATCCCCAAGCTCCAACTTACATCTACCTGCAAAGAGAAAGGACAGTAACTATTCCTCATACTACCTGCTCAAACTTCAATATAACCAGTTCACTCACCTGTGTGTGTTCACCTGCTCTACTGTGGTCAAATAAACATCCATTACCTGTTACATCTGTGTCTGTCTCCTGTATACCGTAACAACTACGTGACTATGTATCACTACATAAGTGTAGTTCTGAGCAACACATCCTGAATGAATCAGCCGTTTGAATTAATTGGTTGAATCTCAATGACTTGCTCATTAACAGGGACTTGCTGCCACTTCCTTGCAGGTTTAATTTCACATTTAAAGTATTTTCATTATATAAATAATTTCAAATAACAGTATTTCACGTTTTACATTTTCAACATTTCAAAAAATGTATGCATCTGTAACTGCTCTTGACTGATTAACTTTAACAAAGTTTAATCTATAGTTATACATTAGATTACAATTGCTATACCTGAAAATCTCCTGTTTAAGCCAACATAACCTGAAAAGCACTGTTTATTTCATTTATTCTGTTGTATTTATTTGTGCTATTACTTGTAATTTGATTATTTGTTCCTGTTTAATTATTTACTGTTTACTTGTCTAACAATATTTAAAATTTAAGTGAGTTAGTCTTGTAGCTTTTGGTGTCTTAACCCTATTTATTAAGGTTACATGTATTAAAAACAACGAAAACAATAACTAGGCTTATTTTATAGGCTCATTATCTTTTTTTTTTTTCGCTGCAGAAACAAATGCAGATTTAAAGAGCAGTATACTAGTTTTCTTAATTTATTGTTTATATGTTTAATATTAATACAACTATGATGCATTTAGGAGATCCAAGGTCAGATGATTAAATTGATTTTATTGCTTAATAAGACATAATCAGAAAGTAAATCATAGACATATTAATTTTGAATAATAAAAAATGTAAATGTAATAAATGACAATCATAATAACAGAATAATACAAACAATAATCAATTAACTTCCAATATCTCTGAAATATTGAAGTCCAAAATATAAGTATTATTAAAAGAAAATGTTAGTAACAATCTTAATCAAACCTTAGTAAAATCTTAATAAAGTTTAGTAATCTTAATTCAATCCAAATATAATGTTAATCAAAAGTTTAAGTATAAATCTATAAATCAAAATCTATAAGTCTGAGTCAAAGGTTCTTGCCTAAGAAGAACAGGGTTGACAAGATTTCGTTGATATGCAAAGAGCAGAAGTTAAGTCACTATCGAGTGATATCAAATAGTGACTAAAAATACAGAAGAAGTAGGGCCCTTCTTTATACCCAAAAACCAGACATCATTAAACCACAAAAGCTATTAAAGTGAATCAAAAATAATACAGCTGTCTCTGTACTTCGCAAGTACAAAGTACACTTTGACAAAGGATTAGATGGACAAACGAGGTGTCAGTTCCTTTTATCGTGGAAATCAGATACATCTGTGAAGACAAAGACCTATTATAAAATATTTTGACCCTTGTACTGGTTACATGTGTCTCCTATTTGTAGACATGACCTTTCAAGAGATACATGTACTTTAACACTCTAGCATTTACATATGCCAAAAGAAGCTTTCAGAAAGTTTGTTCGTGCACAGAGAAAAACATACCAGTCAGCAACTAAGTACATTTGCCATAAAATCATAAAAACATAAAACAATAAATGATTACAATATATTTGAGTAAATGATTGATTATATCAAGATCTGGATCCATCAAACTATCAGCACACTAAGTGTTTTTTTTTGTGTTTTTTTTTTCTAAAAAAGGTAATTCAGCCCGCACATGGTACATTTTTCCCCAGTCTGGCCCTCAACCTAAAAGATCTAAAAATCTATTACCTAACCACGATTTCGCCTCTTTGTCGCCATCTCTGTTTGAAACCTGCAATTGCAGTCATATGCGGAACAGTTGTTTGTACGTGCGTTGTGCGTCGACACAGCTCGTCAGCGCGGATGAATCTAATGTTTCCTGTCAGTCACCACACCGGTGTGGATACTGTACTTCAGAATCACAGATTCTACGTCTTGAAAGTATGACCAATATAAGAATTTTCACTGGAAAATATCATCTGAACAAGTAAGTAACATGTCTGTCACTTTTGTTCTGACCAACTGAGGAAAAAAGCATTAGGCCTACAATAAATCGTGCTGCCAATGATGATTAAATCTAACGATCGCTTAGCTCGGATCACGCCAAACCGTGCAAATTATTATTACTGTTATATTGTTCTCAAATCGTTAATGTTAACAACATCAGCATTACTATGACTATGTGTATATTAGCATTACCTGTAGATTTCAATTTCTGTAGCCACTCCACAGTCCAAAGTCTTTTGCTTTTTGACTATGGGTGAATCTTCAGTTGTC
This sequence comes from Megalobrama amblycephala, assembly GCF_018812025.1. Taxonomy (NCBI): domain Eukaryota; kingdom Metazoa; phylum Chordata; class Actinopteri; order Cypriniformes; family Xenocyprididae; genus Megalobrama; species Megalobrama amblycephala. Next base: position 42,495,922 of record NC_063057.1, on the reverse strand, counting down.
ACCGATGATTGTCATTTGGATCTTTCTGGATTACAATCCACCATCAAAATGTTAAGTTTAATTATTTTAGCTGCTGTGAGAAAAGGCTATAAATGATCCGCTACCAGCTGCATCCTCACGTGATAAAACCAATTAGCCTGGACCCCTTCTTTCTGTTTACGGACGTGACGTAATGACGCACAGAGGAACTGCTGCATGCTCAAATTTCCCGCGGAAATCCACCATGTCGCTCTTATTATAAAACATTATTACAAGCTTACCACGACCACGACAAACTTCATCTTTTAAAGTAAGTATCTTTATTGTTTGGCCTGGTTTTGAAACTAAAGTCATAAATAAGTAATGTAGTGTCACTGGACATGCTTATTTTAAATCAATTTTGCACAAGCTCATCAAGAAGAAAATGTCGCAATCCCGGTTTTATACAGTACAGTCCAAAAGTTTGGAACCACTAAGATTTTTAATGTTTTTAAAAGAAGTTCCCTTTCGATACTTCACTCGTACTGCGTATGGGGAAAGGTCTCCCTTTTTCCCCGCTGCTGAAGCCTTTTTCAATAACGCAGTGTAACTGCATCGTCATTGGTTCACTCATAGACAAGTTGTTGAACCAATGACGGCGCGGCATAGCTGCGCGACCTATGGCGACAAAGCGCGCGAATATTCCCGCCGAAATGGGCGGGGTTAGGGGCTATATAAGCAGGCGTTTCGCCATAGGATTTCAGTGTTTTCTCCTTCAGCGACGACCTCTACTTCTCTTCGCTGATCTCCGCCTGAAGCCGAAGAAGCTCGCCGCCTTCCTGACAGCTCTCGCCGCCGTCTGAAGAGGCGCCGCCTCCCGCTTCCCGCTCCCGGCCGCTTCCTGTGCGTCCCCTGCCGCCATCCGGCGCGCCGCCTGAGAGCTTCACCCGCGGCTTAACGCCGCTCTAAAAGAGCGATTTCAGCGGTTTTCACCGCTTCTAAGAGCTTCCGCGGCCCTCGCCGCTCTACAAAGAGCCACCCAACTGCCGTTTTCACGGCACCGGCGTCTCACGATGCCCCGTCACTCATGTGCTACGTGCAGGGCCCCCCTGCACGATAGCGACGGTCACAGCGAGTGTGTCGCCTGCCTGGGCAAGCCCCATGCGGACGGCGCGCTTGCTGGAGACTCATGCCCGCACTGCGAGTGCATGAGTCTCAGTTCCCTGCGCTCGCGGGTCGCCTTCTTCACGGAGGGCGATCTCGCCGCTCGCGCCCTCCCGTCTCCTTCCTCCCGCGAACCGGCCAGGAAGAGACAGCGGGGTAGAGCGACTCAGCGCCCGGAGTTAGGCGAGCTCACGCCGGCCCAGCCCCCGCGTGCCTCGCCTTCTCCTCCGAGGGAACTCTCTCCCGTCCTGTTCTCTCGCCCTGAGCAGCTTCCCTCTGCCGAAGCAAGTGACCTCGTCTCATTCGGAGGAACAGACGACGAGCAGGATGACTCCATGTCACTTGCGGCTTCCGAAGCGGAAGGATGGGCTGGCGAGCCGGATGACCCCGCTCCCCCGCCTCCCTTGGAGCCCATTGAGCACGGCCAGGGCATGGATGCCGAGCTTTTCCGCATCCTGTCCAGAGCCGTGGAAGAGCTGGACCTCGAGTGGGCCCCTCCAGAGGAGCCATCTCGCGGCCGCCTGGACGAGTGGTTCCTGCCAGGCCGCCGCCAAGCACCTCGCCAGCGCTCAGCGCCCTTTTTTCCTGAGGTCCACGAGGAGCTCACGAAGTCATGGCGCGCTCCGTATTCCGCCCGCCTTCACACAACGCACCGCTCCGCCCTCACCGCCGTCGACGGCGCCGAAGAGAAGGGATACGAGCACCTGCCACCCCTAGACGGAGCGGTGGCTGCTCACCTCTGCCCTCCCGCGGCTGTGGGATGGAAGACCAAGAGGGCCCTTCCTTCCAAGCCCTGTCGGACCACCTCTACTTTGGCTGGACGGGCTTACACCTCGGCGGGCCAGGCTGCCTCCGCGCT